>NC_142282.1:16477315-16777315 GCF_052056855.1 Sturnus vulgaris
TGGGATGGGATGGGATGGGATGGGATCCCTGCACTGGGATGGGATCGGATGGTATCCATGGAATGGGATACATGGGATGGGATCGGATGTGATTGCATGGGATGGGATTGGATGGGATGGGATGGGCTAGAATGGGTTGGGATGGGATGGGATCAATGGGATGGGAGCGGAGGGGATGGGATGGGATGGGTTGGGATCCCTGGGTTGGGATCCCTTGGATGGGATGTGATCCCTGGTATGGGATCCCTGGGATGGGATGGGATGGGATGGGATGGGTTGGGATGGGTTGGGATGGGATAGGATCGCTGGGATTGGATCCCTGGGATGAGATGGGAACCCTGTGATGGGATCCCTGGGATGGGATGGGATGGGATGGGATGGGATGGGATGGGATGGGATGGGATGGAATGGGATGGGATGGAATGGAATGGGATGGGATGGGATTGGATGGGATGGCATGGGTTGGGATGGGATTCGATGGGATGGGATCCCTGGGATGGGATCGGATGGGATGGGATGGGATCCATGGGATGGAATCCCTGGGATAGGATGGGATCCCTGGGTTGGGATGGGTTCCATGGGATGGGATCGCTGGGATGGGATGGGATGGGATGGGATAGGATCTCTGGGATTGGATCCCTGGGATGAGATGGGATCCCTGGGATGGGATGGGATCCCTGTGATGGGATGGGATGGGATCCCTGGGATGGGATTTGTTGGGATGGGATCCCTGGGATGGGATGGAATACCTGGGAGGAGATCGCTGGGATGGGATGGGATCCCTGCGCTGGGATGGGATCGGATGGTATCCCTGGGATGGGATACATCGGATGGGATCGGATGTGATTGCATGGGATGGGATTGGATGGGATGGGATGGGCTAGAATGGGTTGGGATGGGATGGGATCAATGGGATGGGAGCGGAGGGGATGGGATGGGATGGGATGGGATGGGATGGGATGGGATGGGATGGGATGGGATGGGTTGGGATGGGTTGGGATGGGATAGGATCCCTGGGATTGGATCCCTGGGATGAGATGGGAACCCTGTGATGGGATCCCTGGGATGGGATGGGATGGGATGGGATGGGATGGGATGGGATGGGATGGGATGGGATGGGATGGGATGGGATGGGATGGAATGGGATGGGATGGGATTGGATTGGATGGCATGAGATCCCTGGGCTGGGATTCGATGGGATGGGATGGGATCCCTGGGATGGAATCCCTGGGAAAGGATGGGATCCCTGGGTTGGGATCGAATCCCTTGGATGTTATCCCTGGGATGGGATTGGATCCCTGGGATGGGATGGGATGGGATGGGATGGGATGGGATGGGATGGGATGGGATGGGATGGGATGGGATGGAATGGGATGGGATGTGATGGCATGGGATGGGATCCCTGGAATGGGATGGGATGGGATTCCTGGGATGGGAATGGATGGGATGGGATGGGATTGGATGGGATGGGATCCCTGTGATGGGATGGGATCCCTGTGATGGGATGGGATGGGATCCCTGTGATGGGATTTGTTGGGATGGGATCCCTGGGATGGGATGGAATACGTGGGATGAGATCGCTGGGATGGGATGGGATGGGATCGCTGCGCTGGGATGGGATGCGTTGGGATGGGTTGGGATGGGATAGGATCGCTGGGATTGGATCCCTGGGATGAGATGGGAACCCTGTGATGGGATCCCTGGGATGGGATGGGATGGGATGGGATGGAATGGGATGGGATGGGATGGGATGGGATGGGATGGGATGGGATGGGATGGAATGGGATGGGATGGAATGGAATGGTATGGGATGGGATTGGATGGGATGGCATGGGTTGGGATGGGATTCGATGGGATGGGATGGGATCCCTGGGATGGGATCGGATGGGATGGGATGGGATCCCTGGGATGGAATCCCTGGGATAGGATGGGATCCCTGGGTTGGGATCGAATCCCTGGGATGGCATCCCTGCGATGGGATGGAATCTCTGGGATGGGATCCCTGGGATGGGATGGGATGGGTTGGAATGGGATGGGATCCCTGGGATGGGATGGGATCCCTGGGATGGGATGGGATGGGATCCCTGGGTTGGGATGGGTTCCATGGGATGGGATCCCTGGGATGGGATGGGATGGGATGGGATGGGATCACTGGGATGGGATGGGATCCATGGGATGGGATGGGTTGGGATGGGATTGGATCCCTGGGATGGGATGGAATGTGATGGGGTGGGATGGGATGGGTTGGGATGCGATGGGATCCCTGGGATGGGATGGGATGGGATCCCTGGGATGGGAACAGATGAAATGGGATCCCTGGGATGGGATGGAATCCCTGGGTTGGGATAGCTGGGATGGGATGGGATCCCTGGGATGGGATGGGGTCCCGGGGATGGGTTGGGATCCCTGGGATGGGATGGCCTCCCTGGGATGGGATCCATGGGATGGGTTACTTGGGATGGGATAGGATCCCTGGGATGGGAGAGGATCGGATGGGATATGTTGGGATGGGATGGGATCCCTGGGATGGGATGGGATCCCTGGAATGTGATCCCTCGTATGGGATGGGATCACTGGGATGGGATGGAATCCCTGGGATGGGATCCCTGGGATGGGATGGGATGGGATGGGATAGGATCTCTGGGATTGGATCCCTGGGATGAGATGGGATCCCTGGGATGGGATGGGATCCCTGTGATGGGATGGGATGGGATCCCTGGGATGGGATTTGTTGGGATGGGATCCCTGGGATGGGATGGAATACCTGGGATGAGATCGCTGGGATGGGATGGGAGCCCTGCGCTGGGATGGGATCGGATGGTATCCCTGGGATGGGATACATCGGATGGGATCGGATGTGATTGCATGGGATGGGATTGGATGGGATGGGATGGGCGAGAATGGGTTGGGATGGGATGGGATGAATGGGATGGGAGCGGAGGGGATGGGATGGGATGGGATGGGTTGGGATCCCTGGGATGGGATCCCTTGGATGGGATGTGATCCCTGGGATGGGATCCCTGGGATGGGATGGGATGGGATGGGATCGATGGGATGGGATGGGATGGGATGGGTTGGTATGGGTTGGGATGGGATAGGATCCCTGGGATTGGATCCCTGGGATGAGATGGGAAGCCTGTGATGGGATCCCTGGGATGGGATGGGATGGGATGGGATGGGATGGGATGGGATGGGATGGGATGGGATGGGATGGAATGGGATGGGATGGGATTGGATTGGATGGCCTGGGATCCCTAGGATGGGATTCGATGGGATGGGATGGGATCCCTGGGATGGAATCCCTGGGAAAGGATGGGATCCCTGTGTTGGGATCGAATCCCTGGGATGTTATCCCTGGGATGGGATTGGATCCCTGGGATGGGATGGGATGGGATGGGATGGGATGGGATGGGATGGGATGGGATGGGATGGGATGGGATGGGATGGGATGGGATGGAATGGGATGGGATGTGATGGCATGGGATGGGATCCCTGGAATGGGATGGGATCCCTGGAATGGGATGGGATGGGATTCCTGGGATGGGAATGGATGGGATGGGATGGGTTGGGATGGGATGGGATCCCTGTGATGGGATGGGATCCCTGTGATGGGATGGGATGGGATCCCTGTGATGGGATTTGTTGGGATGGGATCCCTGGGATGGGATGGAATACCTGGGATGAGATCGCTGGGATGGGATGGGATGGGATCGCTGCGCTGGGATGGAATCGGATGGTATCCCTGGGATGGGATACATGGGATGGGATCGGATGTGATTGCATGGGATGGGATTGGATGGGATGGGATGGGCTAGAATGTGTTGGGATGGGATGGGATCAATGGGATGGGAGCGGAGGGGATGGGATGGGATGGGATGGGTTGGGATCCCTGGGATGGGATCCCTTGGATGGGATGTGATCCCTGGTATGGGATCCCTGGGATGGGATGGGATGGGATGGGATGGGATGGGATTGATGGGATGGGATGGGATGGGTTGGGATGGGTTGGGATGGGATAGGATCGCTGGGATTGGATCCCTGGGATGAGATGGGAACCCTGTGATGGGATCCCTGGGATGGGATGGGATCGGATGGGATGGGATGGGATGGGATGGGATGGGATGGGATGGAATGGGATGGGATGGAATGGAATGGGATGGGATGGGATTGGATGGGATGGCATGGGTTGGGATGGGATTCGATGGGATGGGATGGGATACCTGGGATGGGATCGGATGGGATGGGATGGGATCCCTGGGATGGAATCCCTGGGATAGGATGGGATCCCTGGGTTGGGATCGAATCCCTGGGATGGCATCCCTGGGATGGGATGGAATCTCTGGGATGGGATCCCTGGGATGGGATGGGATGGGTTGGAATGGGATGGGATCCCTGGGATGGGATGGGATCCCTGGGATGGGATGGGATGTGATCCCTGGGTTGGGATGGGTTCCATGCGATGGGATCCCTGGGATGGGATGGGATGGGATGGGATCACTGGGATGGGATGGGATCCATGGGATGGGATGGGTTGGGATGGGATTGGATCCCTGGGATGGGATGGAATGTGATGGGGTGGGATGGGATGGGTTGGGATGCGATGGGATCCCTGGGATGGGATGGGATGGGATGGGATCCCTGGGATGGGAACAGATGAAATGGGATCCCTGGGATGGGATGGAATCCCTGGGATGGGATAGCTGGGATGGGATGGGATCCCTGGGATGGGATGGGGTCCCTGGGATGGGTTGGGATCCCTGGGATGGGATGGCCTCCCTGGGATGGGATCCATGGGATGGGTTACTTGGGATGGGATAGGATCCCTGGGATGGGAGAGGATGGGATGGGATATGTTGGGATGGGATGGGATCCCTGGGATGGGATGGGATCCCTGGGATGGGATCCCTGGAATGTGATCCCTCGTATGGGATGGGATCACTGGGATGGGATGGAATCCCTGGGATGGGATCCCTGGGATGGGATGGGATGGGATCCCTGGGATGTTATGGGATCCGTGGGATGTGATGGGATGGGATTCCTGGGATGGGAATGGGTGGGATGGGATGAGATCACTGGGATGGGATGGAATCCCTGGGACGAGATCGCTGGGATGGGATGTGATGGGATGGGATGGGATGGGATGGGATGGGATCCCTGCGATGGGATGGGATGGTATGGGATGGGATCCCTGGGATGGGATCGGATGGGATGCCTGGGATGGGATGGGATCCGTGGGATGGGATGTGATCCCTGGGATGGGATGGGTGAGATGGGATGGGATGGGATCCCTGGGATTCGATGGGATGGGATGGGATGGGTTGGGATGGGATGGGATGGGATTGGATGGGATGGGTTGGGATGGTATGGTATCCCTGGGATGGTGTCCCTGGGATGGGATGGGATGGGATGGGATGGGATGGGATGGGATGGCATGGGATGGGGTGGGATGGGATTGGATGGGATGGGGTGGGATGGGATGGGATTGGCTACATTGGGTTGGGATGGGATGGGATGGGATGGAATGGGATCCCTGGGATGGTACGGAATGGGATCCCTGGGATGGGATGGGATACCTGGTATGGGATCCCTAGGATGGGATGGGATGGGATGGGATGCGATGGGATAGGATGGGATGGGATGCGATGGGATAGGATGGGATGGGGTAGGATGGGATGGGATCCCTGGGATGGGATGGGATCCATGGGATGGGATGCGTTGGGATGGGATGGAATCCCTGGGATGGGGACCAGGGGATGGGATGGGATCCCTGGTATAGGATCCCTGGGATGGGATGGGTTGGGATGGGATGGGATCCCAGGGATGGGATGGGATCCCTGGGATGGGATCCCTGGAATGTGATCCCTGGGATGGGATGGGATCCCTGGGATGGGATGGAACCCTTGGGATGGCATCCCTGGGATGGGATGGAATCTCTGGGATGGGATCCCTGGGATGGGATGGGATGGGTTGGAATGGGATGGGATCCCTGGGTTGGGATGGGTTCCATGCGATGGGATCCCTGGGATGGGATGGGATGGGATGGGATGGGATCCCTGGGATGGGATGGGATGGGATGGAATGGGATGGGATCGGGTGGGATGGGATTGGTTGGGATGGGATGCAATCCCTGGGATGGTATGGGATGGGATGGGATGGGATCCCTGGGATGGGATGGGATGGGATGGGATCCCTGGGATGGGAACAGATGAAATGGGATCCCTGGGATGGGATGGAATCCCTGGGATGGGATAGCAGGGATGGGATGGGATCCCTGGGATGGGATGGGGTCCCTGGGATGGGATGGGATCCCTGGGATGGGATCGGATGGGATGGGATGGGATCCCTGGGATGGAATCCCTGGGATAGGATGGGATCCCTGGGTTGGGATCGAATCCCTGGGATGGCATCCCTGCGATGGGATGGAATCTCTGGGATGGGATCCCTGGGATGGGATGGGATGGGTTGGAATGGGATGGGATCCCTGGGATGGGATGGGATCCCTGGGATGGGATGGGATGGGATCCCTGGGTTGGGATGGGTTCCATGGGATGGGATCCCTGGGATGGGATGGGATGGGATGGGATGGGATCACTGGGATGGGATGGGATCCATGGGATGGGATGGGTTGGGATGGGATTGGATCCCTGGGATGGGATGGAATGTGATGGGGTGGGATGGGATGGGTTGGGATGCGATGGGATCCCTGGGATGGGATGGGATGGGATCCCTGGGATGGGAACAGATGAAATGGGATCCCTGGGATGGGATGGAATCCCTGGGTTGGGATAGCTGGGATGGGATGGGATCCCTGGGATGGGATGGGGTCCCGGGGATGGGTTGGGATCCCTGGGATGGGATGGCCTCCCTGGGATGGGATCCATGGGATGGGTTACTTGGGATGGGATAGGATCCCTGGGATGGGAGAGGATCGGATGGGATATGTTGGGATGGGATGGGATCCCTGGGATGGGATGGGATCCCTGGAATGTGATCCCTCGTATGGGATGGGATCACTGGGATGGGATGGAATCCCTGGGATGGGATCCCTGGGATGGGATGGGATGGGATGGGATAGGATCTCTGGGATTGGATCCCTGGGATGAGATGGGATCCCTGGGATGGGATGGGATCCCTGTGATGGGATGGGATGGGATCCCTGGGATGGGATTTGTTGGGATGGGATCCCTGGGATGGGATGGAATACCTGGGATGAGATCGCTGGGATGGGATGGGAGCCCTGCGCTGGGATGGGATCGGATGGTATCCCTGGGATGGGATACATCGGATGGGATCGGATGTGATTGCATGGGATGGGATTGGATGGGATGGGATGGGCGAGAATGGGTTGGGATGGGATGGGATGAATGGGATGGGAGCGGAGGGGATGGGATGGGATGGGATGGGTTGGGATCCCTGGGATGGGATCCCTTGGATGGGATGTGATCCCTGGGATGGGATCCCTGGGATGGGATGGGATGGGATGGGATCGATGGGATGGGATGGGATGGGATGGGTTGGTATGGGTTGGGATGGGATAGGATCCCTGGGATTGGATCCCTGGGATGAGATGGGAAGCCTGTGATGGGATCCCTGGGATGGGATGGGATGGGATGGGATGGGATGGGATGGGATGGGATGGGATGGGATGGAATGGGATGGGATGGGATTGGATTGGATGGCCTGGGATCCCTAGGATGGGATTCGATGGGATGGGATGGGATCCCTGGGATGGAATCCCTGGGAAAGGATGGGATCCCTGTGTTGGGATCGAATCCCTGGGATGTTATCCCTGGGATGGGATTGGATCCCTGGGATGGGATGGGATGGGATGGGATGGGATGGGATGGGATGGGATGGGATGGGATGGGATGGGATGGGATGGGATGGGATGGGATGGAATGGGATGGGATGTGATGGCATGGGATGGGATCCCTGGAATGGGATGGGATCCCTGGAATGGGATGGGATGGGATTCCTGGGATGGGAATGGATGGGATGGGATGGGTTGGGATGGGATGGGATCCCTGTGATGGGATGGGATCCCTGTGATGGGATGGGATGGGATCCCTGTGATGGGATTTGTTGGGATGGGATCCCTGGGATGGGATGGAATACCTGGGATGAGATCGCTGGGATGGGATGGGATGGGATCGCTGCGCTGGGATGGAATCGGATGGTATCCCTGGGATGGGATACATGGGATGGGATCGGATGTGATTGCATGGGATGGGATTGGATGGGATGGGATGGGCTAGAATGTGTTGGGATGGGATGGGATCAATGGGATGGGAGCGGAGGGGATGGGATGGGATGGGATGGGTTGGGATCCCTGGGATGGGATCCCTTGGATGGGATGTGATCCCTGGTATGGGATCCCTGGGATGGGATGGGATGGGATGGGATGGGATGGGATGGGATTGATGGGATGGGATGGGATGGGTTGGGATGGGTTGGGATGGGATAGGATCGCTGGGATTGGATCCCTGGGATGAGATGGGAACCCTGTGATGGGATCCCTGGGATGGGATGGGATCGGATGGGATGGGATGGGATGGGATGGGATGGGATGGGATGGGATGGGATGGGATGGGATGGAATGGGATGGGATGGAATGGAATGGGATGGGATGGGATTGGATGGGATGGCATGGGTTGGGATGGGATTCGATGGGATGGGATGGGATACCTGGGATGGGATCGGATGGGATGGGATGGGATCCCTGGGATGGAATCCCTGGGATAGGATGGGATCCCTGGGTTGGGATCGAATCCCTGGGATGGCATCCCTGGGATGGGATGGAATCTCTGGGATGGGATCCCTGGGATGGGATGGGATGGGTTGGAATGGGATGGGATCCCTGGGATGGGATGGGATCCCTGGGATGGGATGGGATGTGATCCCTGGGTTGGGATGGGTTCCATGCGATGGGATCCCTGGGATGGGATGGGATGGGATGGGATCACTGGGATGGGATGGGATCCATGGGATGGGATGGGTTGGGATGGGATTGGATCCCTGGGATGGGATGGAATGTGATGGGGTGGGATGGGATGGGTTGGGATGCGATGGGATCCCTGGGATGGGATGGGATGGGATGGGATCCCTGGGATGGGAACAGATGAAATGGGATCCCTGGGATGGGATGGAATCCCTGGGATGGGATAGCTGGGATGGGATGGGATCCCTGGGATGGGATGGGGTCCCTGGGATGGGTTGGGATCCCTGGGATGGGATGGCCTCCCTGGGATGGGATCCATGGGATGGGTTACTTGGGATGGGATAGGATCCCTGGGATGGGAGAGGATGGGATGGGATATGTTGGGATGGGATGGGATCCCTGGGATGGGATGGGATCCCTGGGATGGGATCCCTGGAATGTGATCCCTCGTATGGGATGGGATCACTGGGATGGGATGGAATCCCTGGGATGGGATCCCTGGGATGGGATGGGATGGGATCCCTGGGATGTTATGGGATCCGTGGGATGTGATGGGATGGGATTCCTGGGATGGGAATGGGTGGGATGGGATGAGATCACTGGGATGGGATGGAATCCCTGGGACGAGATCGCTGGGATGGGATGTGATGGGATGGGATGGGATGGGATGGGATGGGATCCCTGCGATGGGATGGGATGGTATGGGATGGGATCCCTGGGATGGGATCGGATGGGATGCCTGGGATGGGATGGGATCCGTGGGATGGGATGTGATCCCTGGGATGGGATGGGTGAGATGGGATGGGATGGGATCCCTGGGATTCGATGGGATGGGATGGGATGGGTTGGGATGGGATGGGATGGGATTGGATGGGATGGGTTGGGATGGTATGGTATCCCTGGGATGGTGTCCCTGGGATGGGATGGGATGGGATGGGATGGGATGGGATGGGATGGGATGGCATGGGATGGGGTGGGATGGGATTGGATGGGATGGGGTGGGATGGGATGGGATTGGCTACATTGGGTTGGGATGGGATGGGATGGGATGGAATGGGATCCCTGGGATGGTACGGAATGGGATCCCTGGGATGGGATGGGATACCTGGTATGGGATCCCTAGGATGGGATGGGATGGGATGGGATGCGATGGGATAGGATGGGATGGGATGCGATGGGATAGGATGGGATGGGGTAGGATGGGATGGGATCCCTGGGATGGGATGGGATCCATGGGATGGGATGCGTTGGGATGGGATGGAATCCCTGGGATGGGGACCAGGGGATGGGATGGGATCCCTGGTATAGGATCCCTGGGATGGGATGGGTTGGGATGGGATGGGATCCCAGGGATGGGATGGGATCCCTGGGATGGGATCCCTGGAATGTGATCCCTGGGATGGGATGGGATCCCTGGGATGGGATGGAACCCTTGGGATGGCATCCCTGGGATGGGATGGAATCTCTGGGATGGGATCCCTGGGATGGGATGGGATGGGTTGGAATGGGATGGGATCCCTGGGTTGGGATGGGTTCCATGCGATGGGATCCCTGGGATGGGATGGGATGGGATGGGATGGGATCCCTGGGATGGGATGGGATGGGATGGAATGGGATGGGATCGGGTGGGATGGGATTGGTTGGGATGGGATGCAATCCCTGGGATGGTATGGGATGGGATGGGATGGGATCCCTGGGATGGGATGGGATGGGATGGGATCCCTGGGATGGGAACAGATGAAATGGGATCCCTGGGATGGGATGGAATCCCTGGGATGGGATAGCAGGGATGGGATGGGATCCCTGGGATGGGATGGGGTCCCTGGGATGGGTTGGGATCCCTGGGATGGGATGGCCTCCCTGGGATGGGATCCATGGGATGGGTTATTGGGATGGGATAGGATCCCTGGGATGGGAGAGGATGGGATGGGATATGTTGGGATGGGATGGGATCCCTGGGATGGGATGGGATCCCTGGGATGGGATCCCTGGAATGTGATCCCTCGTATGGAATGGGATCACTGGGATGGGATGGAATCCCTGGGATGGGATCCCTGGGATGGGATGGGATCCCTGGGATGTTATGGGATCCGTGGGATGTGATGGGATGGGATTCCTGGGATGGGAATGGGTGGGATGGGATGAGATCACTGGGATGGGATGGAATCCCTGGGACGAGATCGCTGGGATGGGATGTGATGGGATGGGATGGGATGGGATGGGATGGGATCCCTGCGATGGGATGGGATGGTATGGGATGGGATCCCTGGGATGGGATCGGATGGGATGCCTGGGATGGGATGGGATCCGTGGGATGGGATGTGATCCCTGGGATGGGATGGGTGAGATGGGGTGGGATGGGATCCCTGGGATTCGATGGGATGGGATGGGATGGGATGGGTTGGGATGGGATGGGATGGGATGGCATTGGATGGGATGGGTTGGGATGGTATGGTATCCCTGGGATGGTGTCCCTGGGATGGGATGGGATGGGATGGGATGGGATGGGATGGGATGGCATGGCATGGGATGGGGTGGGATGGGATTGGATGGGATGGGGTGGGATGGCATGGGATTGGCTACACTGGGTTGGGATGGGATGGGATCGATGGGATGGGATGGGATGGAATGGGATCCCTGGGATGGTACGGAATGGGATCCCTGGGATGGGATGGGATACCTGGTATGGGATCCCTAGGATGGGATGGGATGGGATGGGATGCGATGGGATAGGATGGGATGGGATGCGATGGGATAGGATGGGATGGGGTAGGATGGGATGGGATCCCTGGGATGGGATGGGATCCATGGGATGGGATGCGTTGGGATGGGATGGAATCCCTGGGATGGGGACCAGGGGATGGGATGGGATCCCTGGTATAGGATCCCTGGGATGGGATGGGTTGGGATGGGATGGGATCCCTGGGATGGGATGGGATCCCTGGGATGGGATCCCTGGAATGTGATCCCTGGGATGGGATGTGATCCCTGGGATGGGATGGAACCCTTGGGATGGGATCCCTGGGATGGGATGGGATGGGATGGGATGGAATGGGATGGGATCGGGTGGGATGGGATTGGTTGGGATGGGATGCGATCCCTGGGATGGTATGGAATGGGATGGGATGGGATCCCTGGGATGGGATGGGATCCATGGGATGGGATGGGTTGGGATGGGATTGGATCCCTTAGATAGGATGGAATGTGATGGGGTGGGATGGGATGGGATGGGATCCCTGGGATGGGAACAGATGAAATGGGATCCCTGGGATGGGATGGAATCCCTGGGATGGGATGGGATGGGATGGGATGGAATGGAATGGGCTGGGATCCCTGGGATGGGTTGGGATCCCTGGGATGGGATGGCCTCCTTGGGATGGGATCCATGGGATGGGTTACTTGGGATGGGATAGGATCCCTGGGATGGGAGAGGATGGGATGGGATATGTTGGGATGGGATGGGATCATTGGGATGGGATGGGATCCCTGGGATGGGATCCCTGGAATGTGATCCCTCGTATGGGATGGCATCCCTGGGATGGGATGGAATCTCTGGGATGGGATCCCTGGGATGGGATGGGATGGGTTGGAATGGGATGGGATCCCTGGGTTGGGATGGGTTCCATGCGATGGGATCCCTGGGATGGGATGGGATGGGATGGGATGGGATGGGATCCCTGGGATGGGATGGGATGGGATGGAATGGGATGGGATCGGGTGGGATGGGATTGGTTGGGATGGGATGCGATCCCTGGGATGGTATGGGATGGGATGGGATGGGATCCCTGGGATGGGATGGGATGGGATGGGATCCCTGGGATGGGAACAGATGAAATGGGATCCCTGGGATGGGATGGAATCCCTGGGATGGGATAGCAGGGATGGGATGGGATCCCTGGGATGGGATGGGGTCCCTGGGATGGGTTGGGATCCCTGGGATGGGATGGCCTCCCTGGGATGGGATCCATGGGATGGGTTATTGGGATGGGATAGGATCCCTGGGATGGGAGAGGATGGGATGGGATATGTTGGGATGGGATGGGATCCCTGGGATGGGATGGGATCCCTGGGATGGGATCCCTGGAATGTGATCCCTCGTATGGGATGGGATCACTGGGATGGGATGGAATCCCTGGGATGGGATCCCTGGGATGGGATGGGATGGGATCCCTGGGATGTTATGGGATCCGTGGGATGTGATGGGATGGGATTCCTGGGATGGGAATGGGTGGGATGGGATGAGATCACTGGGATGGGATGGAATCCCTGGGACGAGATCGCTGGGATGGGATGTGATGGGATGGGATGGGATGGGATGGGATGGGATCCCTGCGATGGGATGGGATGGTATGGGATGGGATCCCTGGGATGGGATCAGATGGGATGCCTGGGATGGGATGGGATCCGTGGGATGGGTTGTGATCCCTCGGATGGGATGGGTGAGATGGGATGGGATGGGATCCCTGGGATTCGATGGGATGGGATGGGATGGGATGGGATGGGATTGGATGGGATGGGTTGGGATGGTATGGTATCCCTGGGATGGTGTCCCTGGGATGGGATGGGATGGGATGGGATGGGATGGGATGGGATGGGATGGGATGGGATGGCATGGGATGGGGTGGGATGGGATTGGATGGGATGGGGTGGGATGGGATGGGATTGGCTACACTGGGTTGGGATGGGATGGGATCGATGGGATGGGATGGGATGGAATGGGATCCCTGGGATGGTACGGAATGGGATCCCTGGGATGGGATGGGATACCTGGTATGGGATCCCTAGGATGGGATGGGATGGGATGGGATGCGATGGGATAGGATGGGATGGGATGCGATGGGATAGGATGGGATGGGGTAGGATGGGATGGGATCCCTGGGATGGGATGGGATCCATGGGATGGGATGCGTTGGGATGGGATGGAATCCCTGGGATGGGGACCAGGGGATGGGATGGGATCCCTGGTATAGGATCCCTGGGATGGGATGGGTTGGGATGGGATGGGATCCCTGGGATGGGATCCCTGGAATGTGATCCCTGGGATGGGATGGGATCCCTGGGATGGGATGGAACCCTTGGGATGGGATCCCTGGGATAGGATGGGATCCCTGGGTTGGGATCGAATCCCTGGGATGGCATCCCTGGGATGGGATGGAATCTCTGGGATGGGATCCCTGGGATGGGATGGGATGGGTTGGAATGGGATGGGATCCCTGGGTTGGGATGTGTTCCATGCGATGGGATCCCTGGGATGGGATGGGATGGGATGGGATGGGATGGGATGGGATCCCTGGGATGGGATGGGATGGGATGGGATGGGATGGGATGGAATGGGATGGGATCGGGTGGGATGGGATTGGTTGGGATGGGATGCGATCCCTGGGATGGTATGGGATGGGATGGGATTGGATCCCTGAGATAGGATGGAATGTGATGGGGTGGGATGGGATGGGATGGGATCCCTGGGATGGGTTGGGATCCCTGGGATGGGATGGCCTCCCTGGGATGGGATCCATGGGATGGGTTACTTGGGATGGGATAGGATCCCTGGGATGGGAGAGGATGGGATGGGATATGTTGGGATGGGATGGGATCATTGGGATGGGATGGGATCCCTGGGATGGGATCCCTGGAATGTGATCCCTCGTATGGGATGGGATCACTGGGATGGGATGGAATCCCTGGGATGGGATCCCTGGGATGGGATGGGATGGGATGGGATCCCTGGGATGTTATGGGATCCGTGGGATGTGATGGGATGGGATTCCTGGGATGGGATCGGATGGGATGCCTGGGATGGGATGGGATGGGATCCATGGGATGGGATGTGATCCCTGGGATGGGATGGGGTGAGATGGGATGGGATGGCATGGGATCCCTGGGATTGGATGGGATGGGATTGGATGGGATGGGTTGGGATGGGATGGGATGGGATGGGGTGGGATGGGATGGGATTGGATGGGATGGGGTGGAATGGGATGGGATTGGCTACAATGGGTTGGGATGGGATGGGATCGATGGGATGGGATGGGATGGGATGGAATGGGATCCCTGGGAAGGTACGGAATGGGATCCCTGGGATGGGATTGGATACCTGGTATGGGATCCCTAGGATGGGATGGGATGGGATGGGATGGGATGCGATGGGATAGGATGGGATGGGGTAGGATGGGATGGGATCCCTGGGATGGGATGGGATCCCTGGGATGGGATCTCGGGGATCGGATGGTATCCATGGAATGGGATGGGCTGGGATGGGTTGGGATGGGATGGAATCCCTGGGATGGGGACCCGGGGATGGGATGGGATCCCTGGGATGGGATCCCTGGAATGTGATCCCTGGTATGGGATGGGATCCCTGGGATGGGATGGAATCCCTGGGATGGGATCCCTGGAATGTGACCCCTGGGATGGGATGGGATCCCTGGGATGGGATGGAATCCCTGGGATGGGATCCCTGGGATAGGATGGGATCTCTGGGTTGGGATCGAATCCCTGGGATGGCATCCCTGGGATGGGATGGAATCTCTGGGATGGGATCCCTGGGATGGGATGGGATGGGTTGGAATGGGATGGGAACCCTGGGTTGGGATGGGTTCCATGGGATGGGATCCCTGGAATGGGTTCGGATGGGATGGGATGGGATCCCTGGGATGGGATCCCTGGGATGGGATGGGATGGGATCCCTGGGATGGGATGGGATGGGATGGGATGGGATGGGATGGGATGGGATCCCTTGGATGGGATCGGATGGGATGCCTGGGATGGGATGGGATGGGATCCGTGGGATGGGATGTGATCCCTGGGATGGGATGGGTTGAGATGGGATGGGATGGGATGGGATCCCTGGGATTGGATGGGCTTCCTGGGATGGGATGGGATGGGATCCCTGGGTTAGGATGGGTTCCATGGGATGGGATGGGATGGGATGGGATGGGATGGGATGGGATGGGATGGGATGGGATGGGATGGGATGGGATGGGATGGGATGGGATGGGATGGGATGCCTGGGATGGGATGGGATGGGATCCGTGGGATGGGATGGGGTGAGATTGGATGGGATGGGATGGGATCCCTGGGATTGGATGGGATGGGATGGGATGGGATGGGTTGGGATGGGATGGGATGGGATGGGATGGGATTGGATGGGATGGGTTGGGATGGTATGGTATCCCTGGGATGGCGTCCCTGGGATGGGATGGGATGGGATGGGATGGGATGGGATGGGATGGGATGGGATGGGGTGGGATGGGATGGGATGGGATGGGATTGGATGGGATGGGGTGGGATGGGATGGGATTGGCTACACTGGGTTGGGATGGGATGGGATCGATGGGATGGGATGGGATGGGATGGAATGGGATCCCTGGGATGGTACGGAATGGGATCCCTGGGATGGGATGGGATGGGATACCTGGTATGGGATCCCTAGGATGGGATGGGATGGGATGCGATGGGATAGGATGGGATGGGATGCGATGGGATAGGATGGGATGGGGTAGGATGGGATGGGATCGCTGGGATGGGATGGGATCCCTGGAATGGGATCTCTGGGATCGGATGGTATCCATGGGAGTGGATGGGTTGGGATGGGATGGAATCCCTGGGATGGGATGGGATCCCAGGGATGGGATCCCTGGAATGTGATCCCTGAGATGGGATGCGATCCCTGGGATGGGATGGGATTGGATGGGATGGCATGGGTTGGGATGGGTTGGGAACACTGGGATGGGATGTTATGGGATCCCTGGGATGAGATGGGATGGGATTGGATCCCTGGGATGGGATGAGATGGGATCCCAGGGATGGGATCCCTGGATTGTGATAGCTTGTAGGAGATGGGATCCCTGGGATGGGATGGGATCGCTGGGATGGGATCCCTGGGATGGGATGGGATGGAATGGGATGGGATGGAATGGGATGGGATGGGATGGGTTGGGATGGGATGGGTTGGGATGGGATGGGGTCTCAGGGATGGGATGGGATGGGATGGTGCGGGACGGGATGGGATGGGATTGGCTACACTGGGTTGGGATGGGATGGGATCGATGGGATGGGATGGGATGGGTTGGGATGGGATGGGTTGGGATGGGATGGGGTCTCAGGGATGGGATGGGATGGGATGGTGCGGGACGGGATGGGATGGGATTGGCTACACTGGGTTGGGATGGGATGGGATCGATGGGATGGGATGGGATGGAATGGGATCCCTGGGATGGGATCCCTGGGATGGGATGGGATCCATGGGATGGGATGCGTTGGGATGGGATGGAATCCCTGGGATGGGGACCAGGGGATGGGATGGGATCCCTGGTATGGGATCCCTGGGATGGGATGGGATGGGATGGGATCCCTGGGATGGGATGGGATCCCTGGGATGGGATCCCTGGAATGTGATCCCTGGGATGGGATGGGATCCCTGGGATGGGATGGAACCCTTGGGATGGGATCCCTGGGATAGGATGGGATCCCTGGGTTGGGATCGAATCCCTGGGATGGCATCCCTGGGACGGGATGGAATCTCTGGGATGGGATCCCTGGGATGGGATGGGTTCCATGCGATGGGATCCCTGGGATGGGATGGGATGGGATGGGATGGGATGGGATGGAATCCCTGGGATGGGATAGCTGGGATGGGATGGGATCCCTGGGATGGGATGGGGTCCCTGGGATGGGTTGGGATCCCTGGGATGGGATGGCCTCCCTGGGATGGGATCCATGGGATGGGTTACTTGGGATGGGATAGGATCCCTGGGATGGGAGAGGATGGGATGGGATATGTTGGGATGGGATGGGATCCCTGGGATGGGATGGGATCCCTGGGATGGGATCCCTGGAATGTGATCCCTCGTATGGGATGGGATCACTGGGATGGGATGGAATCCCTGGGATGGGATCCCTGGGATGGGATGGGATGGGATCCCTGGGACGTTATGGGATCCGTGGGATGTGATGGGATGGGATTCCTGGGATGGGAATGGGTGGGATGGGATGAGATCACTGGGATGGGATGGAATCCCTGGGACGAGATCGCTGGGATGGGATGTGATGGGATGGGATGGGATGGGATGGGATGGGATGGGATCCCTGCGATGGGATGGGATGGTATGGGATGGGATCCCTGGGATGGGATCGGATGGGATGCCTGGGATGGGATGGGATCCGTGGGATGGGATGTGATCCCTGGGATGGGATGGGTGAGATGGGATGGGATGGGATCCCTGGGATTCGATGGGATGGGATGGGATGGGTTGGGATGGGATGGGATGGGATTGGATGGGATGGGTTGGGATGGTATGGTATCCCTGGGATGGTGTCCCTGGGATGGGATGGGATGGGATGGGATGGGATGGCATGGGATGGGGTGGGATGGGATTGGATGGGATGGGGTGGGATGGGATGGGATTGGCTACATTGGGTTGGGATGGGATGGGATGGGATGGAATGGGATCCCTGGGATGGTACGGAATGGGATCCCTGGGATGGGATGGGATACCTGGTATGGGATCCCTAGGATGGGATGGGATGGGATGGGATGCGATGGGATAGGATGGGATGGGATGCGATGGGATAGGATGGGATGGGGTAGGATGGGATGGGATCCCTGGGATGGGATGGGATCCATGGGATGGGATGCGTTGGGATGGGATGGAATCCCTGGGATGGGGACCAGGGGATGGGATGGGATCCCTGGTATAGGATCCCTGGGATGGGATGGGTTGGGATGGGATGGGATCCCAGGGATGGGATGGGATCCCTGGGATGGGATCCCTGGAATGTGATCCCTGGGATGGGATGGGATCCCTGGGATGGGATGGAACCCTTGGGATGGCATCCCTGGGATGGGATGGAATCTCTGGGATGGGATCCCTGGGATGGGATGGGATGGGTTGGAATGGGATGGGATCCCTGGGTTGGGATGGGTTCCATGCGATGGGATCCCTGGGATGGGATGGGATGGGATGGGATGGGATCCCTGGGATGGGATGGGATGGGATGGAATGGAATGGGCTGGGATCCCTGGGATGGGTTGGGATCCCTGGGATGGGATGGCCTCCCTGGGATGGGATCCATGGGATGGGTTACTTGGGATGGGATAGGATCCCTGGGATGGGAGAGGATGGGATGGGATATGTTGGGATGGGATGGGATCATTGGGATGGGATGGGATGGGATCCCTGGGATGGGATCCCTGGAATGTGATCCCTCGTATGGGATGGCATCCCTGGGATGGGATGGAATCTCTGGGATGGGATCCCTGGGATGGGATGGGATGGGTTGGAATGGGATGGGATGCCTGGGTTGGGATGGGTTCCATGCTATGGGATCCCTGGGATGGGATGGGATGGGATGGGATGGGATGGGATCCCTGGGATGGGATGGGATGGGATGGAATGGGATGGGATCGGGTGGGATGGGATTGGTTGGGATGGGATGCGATCCCTGGGATGGTATGGGATGGGATGGGATGGGATCCCTGGGATGGGATGGGATGGGATGGGATCCCTGGGATGGGAACAGATGAAATGGGATCCCTGGGATGGGATGGAATCCCTGGGATGGGATAGCAGGGATGGGATGGGATCCCTGGGATGGGATGGGGTCCCTGGGATGGGTTGGGATCCCTGGGATGGGATGGCCTCCCTGGGATGGGATCCATGGGATGGGTTATTGGGATGGGATAGGATCCCTGGGATGGGAGAGGATGGGATGGGATATGTTGGGATGGGATGGGATCCCTGGGATGGGATGGGATCCCTGGGATGGGATCCCTGGAATGTGATCCCTCGTATGGGATGGGATCACTGGGATGGGATGGAATCCCTGGGATGGGATCCTTGGGATGGGATGGGATGGGATCCCTGGGATGTTATGGGATCCGTGGGATGTGATGGGATGTGATTCCTGGGATGGGAATGGGTGGGATGGGATGAGATCACTGGGATGGGATGGAATCCCTGGGACGAGATCGCTGGGATGGGATGTGATGGGATGGGATGGGATGGGATGGGATGGGATCCCTGCGATGGGATGGGATGGTATGGGATGGGATCCCTGGGATGGGATCAGATGGGATGCCTGGGATGGGATGGGATCCGTGGGATGGGATGTGATCCCTGGGATGGGATGGGTGAGATGGGATGGGATGGGATCCCTGGGATTCGATGGGATGGGATGGGATGGGATGGGATTGGATGGGATGGGTTGGGATGGTATGGTATCCCTGGGATGGTGTCCCTGGGATGGGATGGGATGGGATGGGATGGGATGGGATGGGATGGGATGGGATGGGATGGCATGGGATGGGGTGGGATGGGATTGGATGGGATGGGGTGGGATGGGATGGGATTGGCTACACTGGGTTGGGATGGGATGGGATCGATGGGATGGGATGGGATGGAATGGGATCCCTGGGATGGTACGGAATGGGATCCCTGGGATGGGATGGGATACCTGGTATGGGATCCCTAGGATGGGATGGGATGGGATGGGATGCGATGGGATAGGATGGGATGGGATGCGATGGGATAGGATGGGATGGGGTAGGATGGGATGGGATCCCTGGGATGGGATGGGATCCATGGGATGGGATGCGTTGGGATGGGATGGAATCCCTGGGATGGGGACCAGGGGATGGGATGGGATCCCTGGTATAGGATCCCTGGGATGGGATGGGTTGGGATGGGATGGGATCCCTGGGATGGGATCCCTGGAATGTGATCCCTGGGATGGGATGGGATCCCTGGGATGGGATGGAACCCTTGGGATGGGATCCCTGGGATAGGATGGGATCCCTGGGTTGGGATCGAATCCCTGGGATGGCATCCCTGGGATGGGATGGAATCTCTGGGATGGGATCCCTGGGATGGGATGGGTTGGAATGGGATGGGATCCCTGGGTTGGGATGTGTTCCATGCGATGGGATCCCTGGGATGGGATGGGATGGGATGGGATGGGATGGGATGGGATGGGATCCCTGGGATGGGATGGGATGGGATGGGATGGGATGGGATGGGATGGAATGGGATGGGATCGGGTGGGATGGGATTGGTTGGGATGGGATGCGATCCCTGGGATGGTATGGGATGGGATGGGATGGGATCCCTGGGATGGGATGGGATCCATGGGATGGGATGGGTTGGGATGGGATTGGATCCCTGAGATAGGATGGAATGTGATGGGGTGGGATGGGATGGGATGGGATCCCTGGGATGGGAACAGATGAAATGGGATCCCTGGGATGGGATGGAATCCCTGGGATGGGATGGGATGTGATGGGATGGGCTGGGATCCATGGGATGGGTTGGGATCCCTGGGATGGGATGGCCTCCCTGGGATGGGATCCATGGGATGGGTTACTTGGGATGGGATAGGATCCCTGGGATGGGAGAGGATGGGATGGGATATGTTGGGATGGGATGGGATCATTGGGATGGGATGGGATCCCTGGGATGGGATCCCTGGAATGTGATCCCTCGTATGGGATGGGATCACTGGGATGGGATGGAATCCCTGGGATGGGATCCCTGGGATGGGATGGGATGGGATGGGATCCCTGGGATGTTATGGGATCCGTGGGATGTGATGGGATGGGATTCCTGGGATGGGATCGGATGGGATGCCTGGGATGGGATGGGATGGGATCCATGGGATGGGATGTGATCCCTGGGATGGGATGGGGTGAGATGGGATGGGATGGCATGGGATCCCTGGGATTGGATGGGATGGGATTGGATGGGATGGGTTGGGATGGGATGGGATGGGATGGGGTGGGATGGGATGGGATTGGATGGGATGGGGTGGAATGGGATGGGATTGGCTACAATGGGTTGGGATGGGATGGGATCGATGGGATGGGATGGGATGGGATGGAATGGGATCCCTGGGAAGGTACGGAATGGGATCCCTGGGATGGGATTGGATACCTGGTATGGGATCCCTAGGATGGGATGGGATGGGATGGGATGGGATGCGATGGGATAGGATGGGATGGGGTAGGATGGGATGGGATCCCTGGGATGGGATGGGATCCCTGGGATGGGATCTCGGGGATCGGATGGTATCCATGGAATGGGATGGGCTGGGATGGGTTGGGATGGGATGGAATCCCTGGGATGGGGACCCGGGGATGGGATGGGATCCCTGGGATGGGATCCCTGGAATGTGATCCCTGGTATGGGATGGGATCCCTGGGATGGGATGGAATCCCTGGGATGGGATCCCTGGAATGTGATCCCTGGGATGGGATGGGATCCCTGGGATGGGATGGAATCCCTGGGATGGGATCCCTGGGATAGGATGGGATCTCTGGGTTGGGATCGAATCCCTGGGATGGCATCCCTGGGATGGGATGGAATCTCTGGGATGGGATCCCTGGGATGGGATGGGATGGGTTGGAATGGGATGGGAACCCTGGGTTGGGATGGGTTCCATGGGATGGGATCCCTGGAATGGGTTCGGATGGGATGGGATGGGATCCCTGGGATGGGATCCCTGGGATGGGATGGGATGGGATCCCTGGGATGGGATGGGATGGGATGGGATGGGATGGGATGGGATGGGATGGGATCCCTTGGATGGGATCGGATGGGATGCCTGGGATGGGATGGGATGGGATCCGTGGGATGGGATGTGATCCCTGGGATGGGATGGGTTGAGATGGGATGGGATGGGATGGGATCCCTGGGATTGGATGGGCTTCCTGGGATGGGATGGGATGGGATCCCTGGGTTAGGATGGGTTCCATGGGATGGGATGGGATGGGATGGGATGGGATGGGATGGGATGGGATGGGATGGGATGGGATGGGATGGGATGGGATGGGATGCCTGGGATGGGATGGGATGGGATCCGTGGGATGGGATGGGGTGAGATTGGATGGGATGGGATGGGATCCCTGGGATTGGATGGGATGGGATGGGATGGGATGGGTTGGGATGGGATGGGATGGGATGGGATGGGATTGGATGGGATGGGTTGGGATGGTATGGTATCCCTGGGATGGCGTCCCTGGGATGGGATGGGATGGGATGGGATGGGATGGGATGGGATGGGATGGGATGGGGTGGGATGGGATGGGATGGGATGGGATTGGATGGGATGGGGTGGGATGGGATGGGATTGGCTACACTGGGTTGGGATGGGATGGGATCGATGGGATGGGATGGGATGGGATGGAATGGGATCCCTGGGATGGTACGGAATGGGATCCCTGGGATGGGATGGGATGGGATACCTGGTATGGGATCCCTAGGATGGGATGGGATGGGATGCGATGGGATAGGATGGGATGGGATGCGATGGGATAGGATGGGATGGGGTAGGATGGGATGGGATCGCTGGGATGGGATGGGATCCCTGGAATGGGATCTCTGGGATCGGATGGTATCCATGGGAGTGGATGGGTTGGGATGGGATGGAATCCCTGGGATGGGATGGGATCCCAGGGATGGGATCCCTGGAATGTGATCCCTGAGATGGGATGCGATCCCTGGGATGGGATGGGATTGGATGGGATGGCATGGGTTGGGATGGGTTGGGAACACTGGGATGGGATGTTATGGGATCCCTGGGATGAGATGGGATGGGATTGGATCCCTGGGATGGGATGAGATGGGATCCCAGGGATGGGATCCCTGGATTGTGATAGCTTGTAGGAGATGGGATCCCTGGGATGGGATGGGATCGCTGGGATGGGATCCCTGGGATGGGATGGGATGGAATGGGATGGGATGGAATGGGATGGGATGGGATGGGTTGGGATGGGATGGGTTGGGATGGGATGGGGTCTCAGGGATGGGATGGGATGGGATGGTGCGGGACGGGATGGGATGGGATTGGCTACACTGGGTTGGGATGGGATGGGATCGATGGGATGGGATGGGATGGAATGGGATCCCTGGGATGGTACGGAATGGGATCCCTGGGATGGGATGGGATACCTGGTATGGGATCCCTAGGATGGGATGGGATGGGATGGAATGCGATGGGATAGGATGGGATGGGATGCGATGGGATAGGATGGGATGGGATGAGGTAGGATGGGATGGGATCCCTGGGATGGGATGGGATCCATGGGATGGGATGCGTTGGGATGGGATGGAATCCCTGGGATGGGGACCAGGGGATGGGATGGGATCCCTGGTATGGGATCCCTGGGATGGGATGGGATGGGATGGGATCCCTGGGATGGGATGGGATCCCTGGGATGGGATCCCTGGAATGTGATCCCTGGGATGGGATGGGATCCCTGGGATGGGATGGAACCCTTGGGATGGGATCCCTGGGATAGGATGGGATCCCTGGGTTGGGATCGAATCCCTGGGATGGCATCCCTGGGACGGGATGGAATCTCTGGGATGGGATCCCTGGGATGGGATGGGTTCCATGCGATGGGATCCCTGGGATGGGATGGGATGGGATGGGATGGGATGGGATGGGATGGGATGGAATCCCTGGGATGGGATAGCTGGGATGGGATGGGATCCCTGGGATGGGATGGGGTCCCTGGGATGGGTTGGGATCCCTGGGATGGGATGGCCTCCCTGGGATGGGATCCATGGGATGGGTTACTTGGGATGGGATAGGATCCCTGGGATGGGAGAGGATGGGATGGGATATGTTGGGATGGGATGGGATCCCTGGGATGGGATGGGATCCCTGGGATGGGATCCCTGGAATGTGATCCCTCGTATGGGATGGGATCACTGGGATGGGATGGAATCCCTGGGATGGGATCCCTGGGATGGGATGGGATGGGATCCCTGGGACGTTATGGGATCCGTGGGATGTGATGGGATGGGATTCCTGGGATGGGAATGGGTGGGATGGGATGAGATCACTGGGATGGGATGGAATCCCTGGGACGAGATCGCTGGGATGGGATGTGATGGGATGGGATGGGATGGGATGGGATGGGATCCCTGCGATGGGATGGGATGGTATGGGATGGGATCCCTGGGATGGGATCGGATGGGATGCCTGGGATGGGATGGGATCCGTGGGATGGGATGTGATCCCTGGGATGGGATGGGTGAGATGGGATGGGATGGGATCCCTGGGATTCGATGGGATGGGATGGGATGGGTTGGGATGGGATGGGATGGGATTGGATGGGATGGGTTGGGATGGTATGGTATCCCTGGGATGGTGTCCCTGGGATGGGATGGGATGGGATGGGATGGGATGGCATGGGATGGGGTGGGATGGGATAGGATGGGATGGGGTGGGATGGGATGGGATTGGCTACATTGGGTTGGGATGGGATGGGATGGGATGGGATGGAATGGGATCCCTGGGATGGTACGGAATGGGATCCCTGGGATGGGATGGGATACCTGGTATGGGATCCCTAGGATGGGATGGGATGGGATGGGATGCGATGGGATAGGATGGGATGGGATGCGATGGGATAGGATGGGATGGGGTAGGATGGGATGGGATCCCTGGGATGGGATGGGATCCATGGGATGGGATGCGTTGGGATGGGATGGAATCCCTGGGATGGGGACCAGGGGATGGGATGGGATCCCTGGTATAGGATCCCTGGGATGGGATGGGTTGGGATGGGATGGGATCCCAGGGATGGGATGGGATCCCTGGGATGGGATCCCTGGAATGTGATCCCTGGGATGGGATGGGATCCCTGGGATGGGATGGAACCCTTGGGATGGCATCCCTGGGATGGGATGGAATCTCTGGGATGGGATCCCTGGGATGGGATGGGATGGGTTGGAATGGGATGGGATCCCTGGGTTGGGATGGGTTCCATGCGATGGGATCCCTGGGATGGGATGGGATGGGATGGGATGGGATGGGATGGGATCCCTGGGATGGGATGGGATGGGATGGAATGGGATGGGATCGGGTGGGATGGGATTGGTTGGGATGGGATGCGATCCCTGGGATGGTATGGGATGGGATGGGATCCCTGGGATGGGATGGGATGGGATGGGATCCCTGGGATGGGAACAGATGAAATGGGATCCCTGGGATGGGATGGAATCCCTGGGATGGGATAGCTGGGATGGGATGGGATCCCTGGGATGGGATGGGGTCCCTGGGATGGGTTGGGATCCCTGGGATGGGATGGCCTCCCTGGGATGGGATCCATGGGATGGGTTATTGGGATGGGATAGGATCCCTGGGATGGGAGAGGATGGGATGGGATATGTTGGGATGGGATGGGATGGGATCCCTGGGATGGGATGGGATCCCTGGGATGGGATCCCCGGAATGTGATCCCTCGTATGGGATGGGATCACTGGGATGGGATGGAATCCCTGGGATGGGACCCCTGGGATGGGATGGGATGGGATCTCTGAGATGTTATGGGATCCGTGGGATGTGATGGGATGGGATTCCTGGGATGGGAATGGGTGGGATGGGATGAGATCACTGGGATGGGATGGAATCCCTGGGACGAGATCGCTGGGATGGGATGTGATGGGATGGGATGGGATGGGATGGGATGGGATCCCTGCGATGGGATGGGATGGTATGGGATGGGATCCCTGGGATGGGATCGGATGGGATGCCTGGGATGGGATGGGATCCGTGGGATGGGATGTGATCCCTGGGATGGGATGGGTGAGATGGGGTGGGATGGGATCCCTGGGATTCGATGGGATGGGATGGGATGGGATGGGTTGGGATGGGATGGGATGGGATGGCATTGGATGGGATGGGTTGGGATGGTATGGTATCCCTGGGATGGTGTCCCTGGGATGGGATGGGATGGGATGGGATGGGATGGGATGGGATGGGATGGGATGGGATGGCATGGCATGGGATGGGGTGGGATGGGATTGGATGGGATGGGGTGGGATGGGATGGGATTGGCTACACTGGGTTGGGATGGGATGGGATCGATGGGATGGGATGGGATGGAATGGGATCCCTGGGATGGTACGGAATGGGATCCCTGGGATGGGATGGGATACCTGGTATGGGATCCCTAGGATGGGATGGGATGGGATGGGATGCGATGGGATAGGATGGGATGGGATGCGATGGGATAGGATGGGATGGGGTAGGATGGGATGGGATCCCTGGGATGGGATGGGATCCATGGGATGGGATGCGTTGGGATGGGATGGAATCCCTGGGATGGGGACCAGGGGATGGGATGGGATCCCTGGTATAGGATCCCTGGGATGGGATGGGTTGGGATGGGATGGGATCCCTGGGATGGGATGGGATCCCTGGGATGGGATCCCTGGAATGTGATCCCTGGGATGGGATGGGATCCCTGGGATGGGATGGAACCCTTGGGATGGGATCCCTGGGATGGGATGGGATGGGATGGGATGGAATGGGATGGGATCGGGTGGGATGGGATTGGTTGGGATGGGATGCGATCCCTGGGATGGTATGGGATGGGATGGGATGGGATCCCTGGGATGGGATGGGATCCATGGGATGGGATGGGTTAGGATGGGATTGGATCCCTTAGATAGGATGGAATGTGATGGGGTGGGATGGGATGGGATCCCTGGGATGGGAACAGATGAAATGGGATCCCTGGGATGGGATGGAATCCCTGGGATGGGATGGGATGGGATGGGATGGAATGGAATGGGCTGGGATCCCTGGGATGGGTTGGGATCCCTGGGATGGGATGGCCTCCCTGGGATGGGATCCATGGGATGGGTTACTTGGGATGGGATAGGATCCCTGGGATGGGAGAGGATGGGATGGGATATGTTGGGATGGGATGGGATCATTGGGATGGGATGGGATCCCTGGGATGGGATCCCTGGAATGTGATCCCTCGTATGGGATGGCATCCCTGGGATGGGATGGAATCTCTGGGATGGGATCCCTGGGATGGGATGGGATGGGTTGGAATGGGATGGGATCCCTGGGTTGGGATGGGTTCCATGCGATGGGATCCCTGGGATGGGATGGGATGGGATGGGATGGGATGGGATGGGATGGGATGGGATCCCTGGGATGGGATGGGATGGGATGGAATGGGATGGGATCGGGTGGGATGGGATTGGTTGGGATGGGATGCGATCCCTGGGATGGTATGGGATGGGATGGGATGGGATCCCTGGGATGGGATGGGATGGGATGGGATCCCTGGGATGGGAACAGATGAAATGGGATCCCTGGGATGGGATGGAATCCCTGGGATGGGATAGCAGGGATGGGATGGGATCCCTGGGATGGGATGGGGTCCCTGGGATGGGTTGGGATCCCTGGGATGGGATGGCCTCCCTGGGATGGGATCCATGGGATGGGTTATTGGGATGGGATAGGATCCCTGGGATGGGACAGGATGGGATGGGATATGTTGGGATGGGATGGGATCCCTGGGATGGGATGGGATCCCTGGGATGGGATCCCTGGAATGTGATCCCTCGTATGGGATGGGATCACAGGGATGGGATGGAATCCCTGGGATGGGATCCCTGGGATGGGATGGGATGGGATCCCTGGGATGTTATGGGATCCGTGGGATGTGATGGGATGGGATGGGATGGGATGGGATGGGATGGGATGGGATGGGATCCCTGGGATGGGATGGGATGGGATGGGATGGGATGGGATCCCTGGGATGGGATGGGATGGGATGGAATGGGATGGGATCGGGTGGGATGGGATTGGTTGGGATGGGATGCGATCCCTGGGATGGTATGGGATGGGATGGGATGGGATCCCTGGGATGGGATGGGATCCATGGGATGGGATGGGTTGGGATGGGATTGGATCCCTGAGATAGGATGGAATGTGATGGGGTGGGATGGGATGGGATGGGATCCCTGGGATGGGAACAGATGAAATGGGATCCCTGGGATGGGATGGAATCCCTGGGATGGGATGGGATGTGATGGGATGGGCTGGGATCCCTGGGATGGGTTGGGATCCCTGGGATGGGATGGCCTCCCTGGGATGGGATCCATGGGATGGGTTACTTGGGATGGGATAGGATCCCTGGGATGGGAGAGGATGGGATGGGATATGTTGGGATGGGATGGGATCATTGGGATGGGATGGGATCCCTGGGATGGGATCCCTGGAATGTGATCCCTCGTATGGGATGGGATCACTGGGATGGGATGGAATCCCTGGGATGGGATCCCTGGGATGGGATGGGATGGGATGGGATCCCTGGGATGTTATGGGATCCGTGGGATGTGATGGGATGGGATTCCTGGGATGGGATCGGATGGGATGCCTGGGATGGGATGGGATGGGATCCATGGGATGGGATGTGATCCCTGGGATGGGATGGGGTGAGATGGGATGGGATGGCATGGGATCCCTGGGATTGGATGGGATGGGATTGGATGGGATGGGTTGGGATGGGATGGGATGGGATGGGGTGGGATGGGATGGGATTGGATGGGATGGGGTGGAATGGGATGGGATTGGCTACAATGGGTTGGGATGGGATGGGATCGATGGGATGGGATGGGATGGGATGGAATGGGATCCCTGGGAAGGTACGGAATGGGATCCCTGGGATGGGATTGGATACCTGGTATGGGATCCCTAGGATGGGATGGGATGGGATGGGATGGGATGCGATGGGATAGGATGGGATGGGGTAGGATGGGATGGGATCCCTGGGATGGGATGGGATCCCTGGGATGGGATCTCGGGGATCGGATGGTATCCATGGAATGGGATGGGCTGGGATGGGTTGGGATGGGATGGAATCCCTGGGATGGGGACCCGGGGATGGGATGGGATCCCTGGGATGGGATCCCTGGAATGTGATCCCTGGTATGGGATGGGATCCCTGGGATGGGATGGAATCCCTGGGATGGGATCCCTGGAATGTGATCCCTGGGATGGGATGGGATCCCTGGGATGGGATGGAATCCCTGGGATGGGATCCCTGGGATAGGATGGGATCTCTGGGTTGGGATCGAATCCCTGGGATGGCATCCCTGGGATGGGATGGAATCTCTGGGATGGGATCCCTGGGATGGGATGGGATGGGTTGGAATGGGATGGGAACCCTGGGTTGGGATGGGTTCCATGGGATGGGATCCCTGGAATGGGTTCGGATGGGATGGGATGGGATCCCTGGGATGGGATCCCTGGGATGGGATGGGATGGGATCCCTGGGATGGGATGGGATGGGATGGGATGGGATGGGATCCCTTGGATGGGATCGGATGGGATGCCTGGGATGGGATGGGATGGGATCCGTGGGATGGGATGTGATCCCTGGGATGGGATGGGTTGAGATGGGATGGGATGGGATCCCTGGGATTGGATGGGCTTCCTGGGATGGGATGGGATGGGATCCCTGGGTTAGGATGGGTTCCATGGGATGGGATGGGATGGGATGGGATGGGATGGGATGGGATGGGATGGGATGGGATGGGATGGGATGGGATGCCTGGGATGGGATGGGATGGGATCCGTGGGATGGGATGGGGTGAGATTGGATGGGATGGGATGGGATCCCTGGGATTGGATGGGATGGGATGGGATGGGTTGGGATGGGATGGGATGGGATGGGATGGGATTGGATGGGATGGGTTGGGATGGTATGGTATCCCTGGGATGGCGTCCCTGGGATGGGATGGGATGGGATGGGATGGGATGGGATGGGATGGGATGGGATGGGGTGGGATGGGATGGGATGGGATTGGATGGGATGGGGTGGGATGGGATGGGATTGGCTACACTGGGTTGGGATGGGATGGGATCGATGGGATGGGATGGGATGGGATGGAATGGGATCCCTGGGATGGTACGGAATGGGATCCCTGGGATGGGATGGGATGGGATACCTGGTATGGGATCCCTAGGATGGGATGGGATGGGATGCGATGGGATAGGATGGGATGGGATGCGATGGGATAGGATGGGATGGGGTAGGATGGGATGGGATCGCTGGGATGGGATGGGATCCCTGGAATGGGATCTCTGGGATCGGATGGTATCCATGGGAGTGGATGGGTTGGGATGGGATGGAATCCCTGGGATGGGATGGGATCCCAGGGATGGGATCCCTGGAATGTGATCCCTGAGATGGGATGCGATCCCTGGGATGGGATGGGATTGGATGGGATGGCATGGGTTGGGATGGGTTGGGAACACTGGGATGGGATGTTATGGGATCCCTGGGATGAGATGGGATGGGATTGGATCCCTGGGATGGGATGAGATGGGATCCCAGGGATGGGATCCCTGGATTGTGATAGCTTGTAGGAGATGGGATCCCTGGGATGGGATGGGATCGCTGGGATGGGATCCCTGGGATGGGATGGGATGGAATGGGATGGGATGGAATGGGATGGGATGGGATGGGTTGGGATGGGATGGGTTGGGATGGGATGGGGTCTCAGGGATGGGATGGGATGGGATGGTGCGGGACGGGATGGGATGGGATTGGCTACACTGGGTTGGGATGGGATGGGATCGATGGGATGGGATGGGATGGAATGGGATCCCTGGGATGGTACGGAATGGGATCCCTGGGATGGGATGGGATACCTGGTATGGGATCCCTAGGATGGGATGGGATGGGATGGAATGCGATGGGATAGGATGGGATGGGATGCGATGGGATAGGATGGGATGGGATGAGGTAGGATGGGATGGGATCCCTGGGATGGGATGGGATCCATGGGATGGGATGCGTTGGGATGGGATGGAATCCCTGGGATGGGGACCAGGGGATGGGATGGGATCCCTGGTATGGGATCCCTGGGATGGGATGGGATGGGATGGGATCCCTGGGATGGGATGGGATCCCTCGGATGGGATCCCTGGAATGTGATCCCTGGGATGGGATGGGATCCCTGGGATGGGATGGAACCCTTGGGATGGGATCCCTGGGATAGGATGGGATCCCTGGGTTGGGATCGAATCCCTGGGATGGCATCCCTGGGACGGGATGGAATCTCTGGGATGGGATCCCTGGGATGGGATGGGTTCCATGCGATGGGATCCCTGGGATGGGATGGGATGGGATGGGATGGGATGGGATGGGATGGGATGGGATGGAATCCCTGGGATGGGATAGCTGGGATGGGATGGGATCCCTGGGATGGGATGGGGTCCCTGGGATGGGTTGGGATCCCTGGGATGGGATGGCCTCCCTGGGATGGGATCCATGGGATGGGTTACTTGGGATGGGATAGGATCCCTGGGATGGGAGAGGATGGGATGGGATATGTTGGGATGGGATGGGATCCCTGGGATGGGATGGGATCCCTGGGATGGGATCCCTGGAATGTGATCCCTCGTATGGGATGGGATCACTGGGATGGGATGGAATCCCTGGGATGGGATCCCTGGGATGGGATGGGATGGGATCCCTGGGACGTTATGGGATCCGTGGGATGTGATGGGATGGGATTCCTGGGATGGGAATGGGTGGGATGGGATGAGATCACTGGGATGGGATGGAATCCCTGGGACGAGATCGCTGGGATGGGATGTGATGGGATGGGATGGGATGGGATGGGATGGGATCCCTGCGATGGGATGGGATGGTATGGGATGGGATCCCTGGGATGGGATCGGATGGGATGCCTGGGATGGGATGGGATCCGTGGGATGGGATGTGATCCCTGGGATGGGATGGGTGAGATGGGATGGGATGGGATCCCTGGGATTCGATGGGATGGGATGGGATGGGTTGGGATGGGATGGGATGGGATTGGATGGGATGGGTTGGGATGGTATGGTATCCCTGGGATGGTGTCCCTGGGATGGGATGGGATGGGATGGGATGGGATGGCATGGGATGGGGTGGGATGGGATTGGATGGGATGGGGTGGGATGGGATGGGATTGGCTACATTGGGTTGGGATGGGATGGGATGGGATGGAATGGGATCCCTGGGATGGTACGGAATGGGATCCCTGGGATGGGATGGGATACCTGGTATGGGATCCCTAGGATGGGATGGGATGGGATGGGATGCGATGGGATAGGATGGGATGGGATGCGATGGGATAGGATGGGATGGGGTAGGATGGGATGGGATCCCTGGGATGGGATGGGATCCATGGGATGGGATGCGTTGGGATGGGATGGAATCCCTGGGATGGGGACCAGGGGATGGGATGGGATCCCTGGTATAGGATCCCTGGGATGGGATGGGTTGGGATGGGATGGGATCCCTGGGATGGGATGGGATCCCTGGGATGGGATCCCTGGAATGTGATCCCTGGGATGGGATGGGATCCCTGGGATGGGATGGAACCCTTGGGATGGGATCCCTGGGATGGGATGGGATGGGATGGGATGGGATGGAATGGGATGGGATCGGGTGGGATGGGATTGGTTGGGATGGGATGCGATCCCTGGGATGGTATGGGATGGGATGGGATGGGATCCCTGGGATGGGATGGGATCCATGGGATGGGATGGGTTGGGATGGGATTGGATCCCTTAGATAGGATGGAATGTGATGGGGTGGGATGGGATGGGATCCCTGGGATGGGAACAGATGAAATGGGATCCCTGGGATGGGATGGAATCCCTGGGATGGGATGGGATGGGATGGGATGGAATGGAATGGGCTGGGATCCCTGGGATGGGTTGGGATCCCTGGGATGGGATGGCCTCCCTGGGATGGGATCCATGGGATGGGTTACTTGGGATGGGATAGGATCCCTGGGATGGGAGAGGATGGGATGGGATATGTTGGGATGGGATGGGATCATTGGGATGGGATGGGATCCCTGGGATGGGATCCCTGGAATGTGATCCCTCGTATGGGATGGCATCCCTGGGATGGGATGGAATCTCTGGGATGGGATCCCTGGGATGGGATGGGATGGGTTGGAATGGGATGGGATCCCTGGGTTGGGATGGGTTCCATGCGATGGGATCCCTGGGATGGGATGGGATGGGATGGGATGGGATGGGATCCCTGGGATGGGATGGGATGGGATGGAATGGGATGGGATCGGGTGGGATGGGTTTGGTTGGGATGGGATGCGATCCCTGGGATGGTATGGGATGGGATGGGATGGGATCCCTGGGATGGGATGGGATGGGATGGGATCCCTGGGATGGGAACAGATGAAATGGGATCCCTGGGATGGGATGGAATCCCTGGGATGGGATAGCAGGGATGGGATGGGATCCCTGGGATGGGATGGGGTCCCTGGGATGGGTTGGGATCCCTGGGATGGGATGGCCTCCCTGGGATGGGATCCATGGGATGAGTTATTGGGATGGGATAGGATCCCTGGGATGGGAGAGGATGGGATGGGATATGTTGGGATGGGATGGGATCCCTGGGATGGGATGGGATCCCTGGGATGGGATCCCTGGAATGTGATCCCTCGTATGGGATGGGATCACAGGGATGGGATGGAATCCCTGGGATGGGATCCCTGGGATGGGATGGGATGGGATCCCTGGGATGTTATGGGATCCGTGGGATGTGATGGGATGGGATTCCTGGGATGGGAATGGGTGGGATGGGATGAGATCACTGGGATGGGATGGAATCCCTGGGACGAGATCGCTGGGATGGGATGTGATGGGATGGGATGGGATGGGATGGGATGGGATCCCTGCGATGGGATGGGATGGTATGGGATGGGATCCCTGGGATGGGATCGGATGGGATGCCTGGGATGGGATGGGATCCGTGGGATGGGATGTGATCCCTGGGATGGGATGGGTGAGATGGGATGGGATGGGATCCCTGGGATTCGATGGGATGGGATGGGATGGGATGGGATGGGATTGGATGGGATGGGTTGGGATGGTATGGTATCCCTGGGATGGTGTCCCTGGGATGGGATGGGATGGGATGGGATGGGATGGGATGGGATGGGATGGCATGGGATGGGGTGGGATGGGATTGGATGGGATGGGGTGGGATGGGATGGGATTGGCTACACTGGGTTGGGATGGGATGGGATCGATGGGATGGGATGGGATGGAATGGGATCCCTGGGATGGTACGGAATGGGATCCCTGGGATGGGATGGGATACCTGGTATGGGATCCCTAGGATGGGATGGGATGGGATGGGATGCGATGGGATAGGATGGGATGGGATGCGATGGGATAGGATGGGATGGGGTAGGATGGGATGGGATCCCTGGGATGGGATGGGATCCATGGGATGGGATGCGTTGGGATGGGATGGAATCCCTGGGATGGGGACCAGGGGATGGGATGGGATCCCTGGTATAGGATCCCTGGGATGGGATGGGTTGGGATGGGATGGGATCCCTGGGATGGGATCCCTGGAATGTGATCCCTGGGATGGGATGGGATCCCTGGGATGGGATGGAACCCTTGGGATGGGATCCCTGGGATAGGATGGGATCCCTGGGTTGGGATCGAATCCCTGGGATGGCATCCCTGGGATGGGATGGAATCTCTGGGATGGGATCCCTGGGATGGGATGGGATGGGTTGGAATGGGATGGGATCCCTGGGTTGGGATGTGTTCCATGCGATGGGATCCCTGGGATGGGATGGGATGGGATGGGATGGGATGGGATCCCTGGGATGGGATGGGATGGGATGGGATGGGATGGGATGGAATGGGATGGGATCGGGTGGGATGGGATTGGTTGGGATGGGATGCGATCCCTGGGATGGTATGGGATGGGATGGGATGGGATCGCTGGGATGGGATGGGATCCATGGGATGGGATGGGTTGGGATGGGATTGGATCCCTGAGATAGGATGGAATGTGATGGGGTGGGATGGGATGGGATGGGATCCCTGGGATGGGAACAGATGAAATGGGATCCCTGGGATGGGATGGAATCCCTGGGATGGGATGGGATGGGATGGGATGGGATGGGATGGGATGGGCTGGGATCCCTGGGATGGGTTGGGATCCCTGGGATGGGATGGCCTCCCTGGGATGGGATCCATGGGATGGGTTACTTGGGATGGGATAGGATCCCTGGGATGGGAGAGGATGGGATGGGATATGTTGGGATGGGATGGGATCATTGGGATGGGATGGGATCCCTGGGATGGGATCCCTGGAATGTGATCCCTCGTATGGGATGGGATCACTGGGATGGGATGGAATCCCTGGGATGGGATCCCTGGGATGGGATGGGATGGGATGGGATCCCTGGGATGTTATGGGATCCGTGGGATGTGATGGGATGGGATTCCTGGGATGGGATCGGATGGGATGCCTGGGATGGGATGGGATGGGATCCATGGGATGGGATGTGATCCCTGGGATGGGATGGGGTGAGATGGGATGGGATGGCATGGGATCCCTGGGATTGGATGGGATGGGATTGGATGGGATGGGTTGGGATGGGATGGGATGGGGTGGGATGGGATGGGATTGGATGGGATGGGGTGGAATGGGATGGGATTGGCTACAATGGGTTGGGATGGGATGGGATCGATGGGATGGGATGGGATGGGATGGAATGGGATCCCTGGGAAGGTACGGAATGGGATCCCTGGGATGGGATTGGATACCTGGTATGGGATCCCTAGGATGGGATGGGATGGGATGGGATGGGATGCGATGGGATAGGATGGGATGGGGTAGGATGGGATGGGATCCCTGGGATGGGATGGGATCCCTGGGATGGGATCTCGGGGATCGGATGGTATCCATGGAATGGGATGGGCTGGGATGGGTTGGGATGGGATGGAATCCCTGGGATGGGGACCCGGGGATGGGATGGGATCCCTGGGATGGGATCCCTGGAATGTGATCCCTGGTATGGGATGGGATCCCTGGGATGGGATGGAATCCCTGGGATGGGATCCCTGGAATGTGATCCCTGGGATGGGATGGGATCCCTGGGATGGGATGGAATCCCTGGGATGGGATCCCTGGGATAGGATGGGATCTCTGGGTTGGGATCGAATCCCTGGGATGGCATCCCTGGGATGGGATGGAATCTCTGGGATGGGATCCCTGGGATGGGATGGGATGGGTTGGAATGGGATGGGAACCCTGGGTTGGGATGGGTTCCATGGGATGGGATCCCTGGAATGGGTTCGGATGGGATGGGATGGGATCCCTGGGATGGGATCCCTGGGATGGGATGGGATGGGATCCCTGGGATGGGATGGGATGGGATGGGATGGGATCCCTTGGATGGGATCGGATGGGATGCCTGGGATGGGATGGGATGGGATCCGTGGGATGGGATGTGATCCCTGGGATGGGATGGGTTGAGATGGGATGGGATGGGATGGGATCCCTGGGATTGGATGGGCTTCCTGGGATGGGATGGGATGGGATCCCTGGGTTAGGATGGGTTCCATGGGTTGGGATGGGATGGGATGGGATGGGATGGGATGGGATGGGATGGGATGGGATGGGATGGGATGGGATGGGATGGGATGGGATGGGATGGGATGTGATGGGATGGGATGGGATGGGATGGGATGGGATGCCTGGGATGGGATGGGATGGGATCCGTGGGATGGGATGGGGTGAGATGGGATGGGATGGGATGGGATCCCTGGGATTGGATGGGATGGGATGGGATGGGATGGGTTGGGATGGGATGGGATGGGATGGGATTGGATGGGATGGGTTGGGATGGTATGGTATCCCTGGGATGGCGTCCCTGGGATGGGATGGGATGGGATGGGATGGGATGGGATGGGATGGGATGGGATGGGATGGGATGGGGTGGGATGGGATGGGATTGGATGGGATGGGGTGGGATGGGATGGGATTGGCTACACTGGGTTGGGATGGGATGGGATCGATGGGATGGGATGGGATGGGATGGAATGGGATCCCTGGGATGGTACGGAATGGGATCCCTGGGATGGGATGGGATGGGATACCTGGTATGGGATCCCTAGGATGGGATGGGATGGGATGCGATGGGATAGGATGGGATGGGATGCGATGGGATAGGATGGGATGGGGTAGGATGGGATGGGATCGCTGGGATGGGATGGGATCCCTGGAATGGGATCTCTGGGATTGGATGGTATCCATGGGAGTGGATGGGTTGGGATGGGATGGAATCCCTGGGATGGGATGGGACCCCAGGGATGGGATCCCTGGAATGTGATCCCTGAGATGGGATGCGATCCCTGGGATGGGATGGGATTGGATGGGATGGCATGGGTTGGGATGGGTTGGGAACACTGGGATGGGATGTTATGGGATCCCTGGGATGAGATGGGATGGGATTGGATCCCTGGGATGGGATGAGATGGGATCCCAGGGATGGGATCCCTGGATTGTGATAGCTTGTAGGAGATGGGATCCCTGGGATGGGATGGGATCGCTGGGATGGGATCCCTGGGATGGGATGGGATGGAATGGGATGGGATGGAATGGGATGGGATGGGATGGGTTGGGATGGGATGGGTTGGGATGGGATGGGGTCTCAGGGATGGGATGGGATGGGATGGTGCGGGACGGGATGGGATGGGATTGGCTACACTGGGTTGGGATGGGATGGGATCGATGGGATGGGATGGGATGGAATGGGATCCCTGGGATGGTACGGAATGGGATCCCTGGGATGGGATGGGATACCTGGTATGGGATCCCTAGGATGGGATGGGATGGGATGGAATGCGATGGGATAGGATGGGATGGGATGCGATGGGATAGGATGGGATGGGATGAGGTAGGATGGGATGGGATCCCTGGGATGGGATGGGATCCATGGGATGGGATGCGTTGGGATGGGATGGAATCCCTGGGATGGGGACCAGGGGATGGGATGGGATCCCTGGTATGGGATCCCTGGGATGGGATGGGATGGGATGGGATCCCTGGGATGGGATGGGATCCCTGGGATGGGATCCCTGGAATGTGATCCCTGGGATGGGATGGGATCCCTGGGATGGGATGGAACCCTTGGAATGGGATCCCTGGGATAGGATGGGATCCCTGGGTTGGGATCGAATCCCTGGGATGGCATCCCTGGGACGGGATGGAATCTCTGGGATGGGATCCCTGGGATGGGATGGGTTCCATGCGATGGGATCCCTGGGATGGGATGGGATGGGATGGGATGGGATGGGATGGGATGGGATGGGATGCGATGGGATGGGATCCCTGGGATGGGATGGGATGGGATGGGATGGGATGGAATGGGATGGGATCGGGTGGGATGGGATTGGTTGGGATGGGATGCGATCCCTGGGATGGTATGGGATGGGATCCCTGGGATGGGATGGCATCCATGGGATGGGATGGGTTGGGATGGGATTGGATCCCTGGGATAGGATGGAAAGTGATGGGGTGTGATGGGATGGGATGGGATGGGATCCCTGGGATGGGAACAGATGAAATGGGATCCCTGGGATGGGATGGAATCCCTGGGATGGGATGGGATGGGATGGGATCCCAGGGATGGGTTGGGATCCCTGGGATGGGATGGCCTCCCTGGGATGGGATCCATGGGATGGGTTACTTGGGATGGGATAGGATCCCTGGGATGGGAGGGGATGGGATGGGATATGTTGGGATGGGATGGGATCATTGGGATGGGAAGGGATCCCTGGGATGGGATCCCTGGAATGTGATCCCTCGTATGGGATGGGATCACTGGGATGGGATGGAATCCCTGGGATGGGATCCCTGGGATGGGATGGGATGGGATGGGATGGGATGGGATCCCTGGGATGGGAACAGATGAAATGGGATCCCTGGGATGGGATGGAATCCCTGGGATGGGATGGGATGGGATGGGATGGGATCCCTGGGATGTGATCTCTGGGATGGGATGGTATCCATGGGATGGGATGGGTTGGGATGGGATGGAATCCCTGGGATGGGGACCCGGGGATGGGATGGGATCTCTGGTATGGGATCCCTGGGATGGGATGGGATGGGATGGGATTGGATGGGATGGGATGGGATCGGATGGGATCCCTGGGATGGGATGGAATGGTATCCCTGGGATGGGATGGGATCCCTGGGATGGGATATCTGGGATGGGATGTGATGGGACGGGATGGGATGGGATGGGGTGGGAAGGGATGGGATGGGCTACAATGGGATGGGATGGGATGGGATGGGTTTGTATGGGACGGGATCCCTGGAATGGGATGGGATGGGATGGGATGGGATGGGATGGGATGGGATGGGATGGGATGGTGCGGGACGGGATGGGATGGGATGGGATACCTGGGAGGGGATGGAATCCCTGGGATGAGATCCCTGGGATGGGATGGGATGGGATGGCATGGGGTGGGATGGGATGGCATGGGGTGGGATGGGATGGGACGGGATGGGATGGGATCCCTGCGATGGGATGGGATGGTATGGTATAGCTGGGATGGTGTCCCTGGGATGGGATGGGATGGGATGGGATGGGATGGGATGGGATGGGATGGGATGGGATGGGATGAGATGGGATGGGATGGGATGGGATTGGACGGGATGGGGTGGGATGGGATGGGATTGGCTACAATGGGTTGTGATGGGATGGGATGGATGGGATGGGATGGGATGGGATGGGATGGGATGGGATGGGATGGAATGGGATCCCTGGGATGGTACGGAATGGGATCCCTGGGATGGGATGGGATAGCTGGTATGGGATCCCTGGGATGGGATGGGATGGGATGGGATGGGATGGGATGGGATGGGGTAGGATGGGATGGGACGGGATGGGATGGGATGGGATCCCTGGGATGGGAACAGATGAAATGGGATCCCTGGGATGGGATGGAATCCCTGGGATGGGATGGGATGGGATGGGATGGGATGGGATCCCAGGGATGGGTTGGGATCCCTGGGATGGGATGGGATGGCCTTCCTGGGATGGGATCCATGGGATGGGTTACTTGGGTTGGGATAGGATCCCTGGGATGGGAGGGGATGGGATGGGATGGGATATGTTGGGATGGGATGGGATCATTGGGATGGGATGGGATCCCTGGGATGGGATCCTGGGAATGTGATCCCTCGTATGGGATGGGATCACTGGGATGGGATGGAATCCCTGGGATGGGATCCCTGGGATGGGATGGGATGGGATGGGATGGGATCCCTGGGATGGGAACAGATGAAATGGGATCCCTGGGATGGGATGGAATCCCTGGGATGGGATGGGATGGGATGGGATGGGATGGGATGGGATGGGATGCGATCCCTGGGATGGGTTGGGATCCCTGGGATGGGATCTCTGGGATGGGATGGTATCCATGGGATGGGATGGGTTGGGATGGGATGGAATCCCTGGGATGGGGACCCGGGGATGGGATGGGATCTCTGGTATGGGATCCCTGGGATGGGATGGGATGGGATGGGATGGGATGGGATGGGATGGGATTGGATGGGATGGGATGGGATCGGATGGGATCCCTGGGATGGGATGGAATGGTATCCCTGGGATGGGATGGGATCCCTGGGATGGGATATCTGGGATGGGATGTGATGGGACGGGATGGGATGGGATGGGGTGGGAAGGGATGGGATGGGCTACAATGGGATGGGATGGGTTTGGATGGGACGGGATCCCTGGAATGGGATGGGATGGGATGGGATGGGATGGGATGGGATGGGATGGGATGGGATGGGATGGTGCGGGACGGGATGGGATGGGATGGGATACGTGGGATGGGATGGAATCCCTGGGATGAGATCCCTGGGATGGGATGGGATGGGATGGGATGGGATGGCATGGGGTGGGATGGGATGGCATGGGGTGGGATGGGATGGGACGGGATGGGATGGGATGGGATCCCTGCGATGGGATGGGATGGCATGGTATAGCTGGGATGGTGTCCCTGGGATGGGATGGGATGGGACGGGATGGGATGGGATACCTGGGATGGGATGGAATCCCTGGGATGAGATCCCAGGGATGGGATGGGATGGGATGGCATGGGACGGCATGGGGTGGGATGGGATGGGACGGGATGGGATGGGATGGGATCCCTGCGATGGGATGGGATGGTATGGTATAGCTGGGATGGTGTCCCTGGGATGGGATGGGATGGGATGGGATGGGATGGGATGGGATGGGATGGGATGGGATGAGATGGGATGGGATGGGATGGGATTGGACGGGATGGGGGGGGATGGGATGGGATTGGCTACAATGGGTTGTGATGGGATGGGATGGATGGGATGGGATAGGAAGGGATGGGATGGAATGGGATCCCTGGGATGGTACGGAATGGGATCCCTGGGATGGGATGGGATACCTGGTATAGGATCCCTGGGATGGGATGGGATGTGATGGGATGGGATGGGATGGGATGGGATGGGATGGGATGGGATGGGATCCCTGCGATGGGATGGGATCCCTGGGATGAGATGGAATTCGATTGGATCCCTGGGATGGGATGAGATGGGATCCCAGGGATGGGATCCCTGGATTGTGATCCCTCGTATGGGTTGGGATCCCTGGGATGGGATTGAATCCCTGGAATGGGATCCCGGGGATGGGATGGGATGGGATGGGATCCCTGGATTGGGATGTGTTCCATGGGATGGGATCCCTGGGATGGGATGGGATGGGAGAGGATCTCTGGGATTGGATCCCTGGGATGAGATGGGATCCCTGGGATGGGATGGGATGGAATTGGATCCCTGGGATGGGATCCCTGGGATGGGATGGGATGCGATGGGATGGGATCCCTGGGATGGGATCGGATGGGATGCCTGGGATGGGATGGGGTGAGATGGGATGGGATGGGATGGATGGGATCCCTGGGATTGGATGGGATGGGATGGGATCCCTGGGTTGGGATTGGTTGGGATGGGATAACTGGGATGGCATGGGATGGGATGGGATGGGATGGGATGGGACGAGATGGGATCCCTGCGATGGGATGGGATGGGATGGTATGGTATCCCTGGGATGGTGTCCCTGGGATGGGATGGGATGGGATAGGATGGGATGGGATGGGATGGGATGGGATTGGATGGGATGGGGTGGGGTGGGATGGGATTGGCTACAATGGGTTGGGATGGGATGGGATCGATGGGATGGGATGGGATGAAATGGGATCCCTGGGATGGTACGGAATGGGATCCCTGGGATGGGATGGGATCCCTGGGATGGGATGGGATGGGATCCCTGGGTTGGGATGGGTTCCATGGTATGGGATCCCTGGGATGGGATGGGATAGGATCTCTGGGATTGGATCCCTGGGATGAGATGGGATCCCTGGGATGGGATCGCTGGGATGGGATGGGATGGGATGGGATCCCTGGGATGTTATGGGATCCGTGGGATGTGATGGGATTCCTGTGATGGGAATGGGTGGGATGGGATGGGATGGGATGGGATCCCTGGGATGGGATGGGAACCCTGTGATGGGAAGGGATTGTGTCCCTGCGATGGGATTGGTTGGGATGGGATCCCTGGGATGGGATGGAATACCTGGCATGAGATAGCAGGGATGATATGGGATGGGATGGGATGGGATGGGATGGGATGGGATGGAATGGGATCCCTGAAATGGGATGCGACCCCTCGGATGGGATCCCTGGGCTGGGATGGGATCCCTGGGCTGGGATGGGATCCCTGGAATGGGATGGGAGGGGATTCCTGGGATGGGAATGGATGGGATGGGATGGGATTGGATGGGATGGGATCACTGGGATAGGATGGGATCCCTGGTTTGGGATCGAATCCCTGGGATGGCATCCCTGTGATGGGATGGAATCTCTGGGATGGGATCCCTGGGGTGGGATGGGTTGGAATGGGATGGGATCCCTGGGATGGGATGGGATCCCTGGGATGGGATGGGATCCCTGGGTTGGGATGGGTTCCATGGTATGGGATGCCTGGGATGGGATGGGATGGGGTAGGATCTCTGGGATTGGATCCCTGGGATGAGATGGGATCCCTGGGATGGGATCCCTGGGATGGGATGGGATGGGATGGGAATCCTGGGATGTTATGGGATCCGTGGGATGTGATGGGATGGGATTCCTGGGATGGGAATGGGTGGGATGGGATGGGATGGGATGGGATGGGATCCCTGGGATGGGATGGGATCCCTGGGATGGGATGTGTTCACTGGGATGGGATGGGATCCCTGGAATGGGATGGGATGGGATGGGATGGGATGGGATGGGATGGGATGGGATGGGATGGGATGGGATGGGAAGGGATCCCTGGGATGGGATGGGATCCCTGGGATGGGATGCGTTCACTGGGATGGGATGGAATCCCTGGAATGGGATGGGATGGGATGGGATGGGATTCCTGGGATGGGATGGGATGGGATCCCTGGAATGAGATCCCTGGGATAGTATGGGATTCCTGCTTTGGGATCGAATACCTGGGATGGCATCCGTGAGATGGGATGGGATCTCTGACATGGGATCCCTGGGTGGGATGTGATCCCTGGGATGAGATGGGATGGGATGGAATGGGATGGGATCCCTGGGATGGGATGGGATCCCTGGGATGGGATGGGAAAGGATGGGATGGGATGGGATGGGATCCCTGGGATGGGATCCCTGGGATGGGATGCGATGGGATGGGATCCCTGGGATGGGATCCCTGGTATGGGATCCATGGGATGGGATGGGTTGGGATGGGTTGGGAACCGTTGGATGGGATCTTATGGGATCCCTGGGATGAGATGGGATGGGATTGGATCCCTGGGATGGGATGAGATGGGATCCTAGCGATGGGATCCCTGGAATGTGATCCCTCGTATGGGATGGGATCCCTGGGATGGGATGGAATCCCTGGGATGGGATCCCGGGGATGGAATGGGATGGGATGGGATGGGATGGGATGGGATGGGATGGGATGGGATGGGATGGGATGGGATGGGATGGGATGGGTTGGGATGGGATGGGATGGGATGGGATGGGATGGGAAGGGATGGGATGGGATGGGAAGGGATGGGATGGGATCCCTGGGATGGGATGGGGTCCCTGGGATGGTATGGGATGGGATCGGATGGGATGGGATGGGATGGAATGGGATGGGATGGGGTGGGATGGGATTGGTTGGGATGGGATGGGATCACTGGGATTGGATCGGATGGGATCCCTGGGATGGGATGGGATGGGATCCCTGGGATGTGATGGGATCCCTGGGTTGGGAGGTGTTCACTGGGATGGGATCCCTGGAATGGGATGGGATGGGATTCCTGGGATGGGATGGTATGGGATCCCTGGAATGGGATCCCTGGGATAGTATGGGATTCCTGCGTTGGGATCGTATCCCTGGGATGGCATCCTTGAGATGGGATGGGATCTCTGACATGGGATCCCTGGGATGGGATGGGATGGGATGGGATCCCTGGGTTGGGATTGGTTGGGATGGGATACCTGGGATGGCATGGGATGGGATGGGATGGGATGGGATGGGACGAGATGGGATCCCTGCGATGGGATGGGATGGGATGGTATGGTATCCCTGGGATGGTGTCCCTGGGATGGGATGGGATGGGATAGGATGGGATGGGATGGGATGGGATGGGATTGGATGGGATGGGGTGGGGTGGGATGGGATTGGCTACAATGGGTTGGGATGGGATGGGATCGATGGGATGGGATGGGATGAAATGGGATCCCTGGGATGGTACGGAATGGGATCCCTGGGATGGGATGGGATCCCTGGGATGGGATGGGATGGGATCCCTGGGTTGGGATGGGTTCCATGGTATGGGATCCCTGGGATGGGATGGGATAGGATCTCTGGGATTGGATCCCTGGGATGAGATGGGATCCCTGGGATGGGATCGCTGGGATGGGATGGGATGGGATGGGATCCCTGGGATGTTATGGGATCCGTGGGATGTGATGGGATTCCTGTGATGGGAATGGGTGGGATGGGATGGGATGGGATGGGATCCCTGGGATGGGATGGGAACCCTGTGATGGGAAGGGATTGTGTCCCTGCGATGGGATTGGTTGGGATGGGATCCCTGGGATGGGATGGAATACCTGGCATGAGATAGCAGGGATGATATGGGATGGGATGGGATGGGATGGGATGGGATGGGATGGGATGGAATGGGATCCCTGAAATGTGATGCGACCCCTCGGATGGGATCCCTGGGCTGGGATGGGATCCCTGGGCTGGGATGGGATCCCTGGAATGGGATGGGAGGGGATTCCTGGGATGGGAATGGATGGGATGGGATGGGATTGGATGGGATGGGATCACTGGGATAGGATGGGATCCCTGGGTTGGGATCGAATCCCTGGGATGGCATCCCTGTGATGGGATGGAATCTCTGGGATGGGATCCCTGGGGTGGGATGGGTTGGAATGGGATGGGATCCCTGGGATGGGATGGGATCCCTGGGATGGGATGGGATCCCTGGGTTGGGATGGGTTCCATGGTATGGGATGCCTGGGATGGGATGGGATGGGATGGGGTAGGATCTCTGGGATTGGATCCCTGGGATGAGATGGGATCCCTGGGATGGGATCCCTGGGATGGGATGGGATGGGATGGGATGGGAATCCTGGGATGTTATGGGATCCGTGGGATGTGATGGGATGGGATTCCTGGGATGGGAATGGGTGGGATGGGATGGGATGGGATGGGATGGGATCCCTGGGATGGGATGGGATCCCTGGGATGGGATGTGTTCACTGGGATGGGATGGGATCCCTGGAATGGGATGGGATGGGATGGGATGGGATGGGATGGGAAGGGATCCCTGGGATGGGATGGGATCCCTGGGATGGGATGCGTTCACTGGGATGGGATGGAATCCCTGGAATGGGATGGGATGGGATGGGATGGGATTCCTGGGATGGGATGGGATGGGATCCCTGGAATGAGATCCCTGGGATAGTATGGGATTCCTGCTTTGGGATCGAATACCTGGGATGGCATCCGTGAGATGGGATGGGATCTCTGACATGGGATCCCTGGGTGGGATGTGATCCCTGGGATGAGATGGGATGGGATGGAATGGGATGGGATCCCTGGGATGGGATGGGATCCCTGGGATGGGATGGGAAAGGATGGGATGGGATGGGATGGGATCCCTGGGATGGGATCCCTGGGATGGGATGCGATGGGATGGGATCCCTGGGATGGGATCGGATGGGATCCTTGAGATGGGATGGGATGGGATCCCTGGGATGGGATGGGATTCCTGGGATGGTATCCCTGGGACGGGTTAGGATGGGATTGGATGGGATGGGATGGGATCCCTGTGATGGGATGTGTTCACTGGGATGGGATGGGATCCCTGGGATGGGATGGGATTCCTGGGATGGTATCCCTGGGACGGGTTAGGATGGGATTGGATGGGATGGGATGGGATCCCTGTGATGGGATGTGTTCACTGGGATGGGATGGGATCCCTGGAATGGGATGGGATGGGATGGGATGGGATGGGATGGGATGGGAAGGGATCCCTGGGAGGGGATGGGATCCCTGGGATGGGATGCGTTCACTGGGATGGGCTGGAATCCCTGGAATGGGATGGGATGGGATGGGATGGGATTCCTGGGATGGGATGGGATCCCTGGAATGAGATCCCTGGGATGGTATGGGATTCCTGCTTTGGGATCGAATACCTGGGATGGCATCCGTGAGATGGGATGGGACCTCTGACAAGGGATCCCTGGGTGGGATGTGATCCCTGGGATGAGATGGGATGGGATGGAATGGGATGGGATCCCTGGGATGGGATGGGATCCCTGGGATGTTATCCCTGGGTTGGGATGGGATCCCTGGGATGGGATGGGATGGGAAAGGATGGGATAGGATGGGATGGGATGCGATGGGATGGGATGGGATGGGATCCCTGGGATGGGATGGAATGGGATGGGATCCCTGGGATGGGATCCCTGGGATGGGATCCCTGGGATGGGATGGGATGCGATGGGATGGGATCCCTGGGATGGGATCCCTGGTATGGGATCCATGGGATGGGATGGGTTGGGATGGGTTGGGAACCGTTGGATGGGATCTTATGGGATCCCTGGGATGAGATGGGATGGGATTGGATCCCTGGGATGGGATGAGATGGGATCCTAGCGATGGGATCCCTGGAATGTGATCCCTCGTATGGGATGGGATCCCTGGGATGGGATGGAATCCCTGGGATGGGATCCCGGGGATGGAATGGGATGGGATGGGATGGGATGGGATGGGATGGGATGGGATGGGATGGGATGGGATGGGATGGGATGGGATGGAATGGGATGGGATGGGATGGGATGGGTTGGGATGGGATGGGATGGGAAGGGATGGGATGGGATCCCTGGGATGGGATGGGGTCCCTGGGATGGTATGGGATGGGATCGGATGGGATGGGATGGAATGGGATGGGATGGGGTGGGATGGGATTGGTTGGGATGGGATGGGATCACTGGGATTGGATCGGATGGGATCCCTGGGATGGGATGGGATGGGATCCCTGGGATGGGATGGGATCCCTGGGTTGGGATGTGTTCACTGGGATGGGATGGGATCCCTGGAATGGGATGGGATGGGATTCCTGGGATGGGATGGGATGGGATCCCTGGAATGGGATCCCTGGGATAGTATGGGATTCCTGCGTTGGGATCGAATCCCTGGGATGGCATCCTTGAGATGGGATGGGATCTCTGACATGGGATCCCTGGGATGGGATGTGATCCCTGGGATGAGATGGGATGGGATGGAATGGGATGGGATCCCTGGGATGGGATGGGATCGCTGGGATGGGATGGGATCCCTGGGATGGGATGGAATGGGATGGGATGGGATCCCTGGGATGGGATGGGATGGGATGGCATCCCTGGGATGGGATGGGATCCCTGGGATGGGATCCCTGGGATGGGATCCATGAGATGGGATGGGTTGGGATGGGTTGGGAACCGTTGGATGGGATCTTCTGGGATCCCTGAGATGAGATGGGATGGGATTGGATCCCTGGGATGGGATGAGATGGGATCCTAGCAATGGGATCCCTGGAATGTGATCCCTCGTATGGGATGGGATCCCTGGGATGGGATGGAATCCCTGGGATCAGATCCCGGGGATGGGATCGGATGGGATGGGATCCCTGGGATGGGATCCCTGTGATGGGATCCCTGGGATGGGTTGGGATGGGATGGGATTGGATGGGAAGGGATGGGATGGGATCCCTGGGATGAGATGGGATGGGATTGGATCCCTGGGATGGGATGAGATGGGATCCCAGGGATGGGACCCCTGGATTGTGATCCCTCGTATGGGATGGGATCCCTGGGATGGGATGGAATCCCTGGGATGGGATCGCGGGGATGGAATGGGATGGGATGGGATGCTATGGGATGGGAAGGGATGGGATGGGATGGGATGGGATGGGAAGGGATGGGATGGGATCCCTGGGATGGCATGGGATCCCTGGGATGGCATGGGATGGGATGGGATGGGATGGGATGGGATGGAATGGGATGGGATGGGGTGGGATGGGATTGGTTGGGATGGGATGCGATCCCTGGAATGGGATGGGATCCATGGGATGGGATGGGTTGGGATGGGATTGGATCCCTGGGATGGGATGGGATGGGATGGGATCCCTGGGATGGGATGGGATGGTGCGGGACGGGATGGGATGGGATCCCTCAGATGGGATGGGATCCCAAGAATGGGATCCCTGGGATGGGATCCCAGGGATGGGATGGGATGGGATGGCATGGGATGGGATGGGATGGTATCCTTGGATGGGATGGAATGGGATCCCTGAGATGGGATGCGATCCCTGGGATGGGATCCCTAGAATGGGATGGGAGCCCTGGAATGGGATGGGATCCCTGGAATGGGATGGGATGGGATGGGATTCCTGGGATGGGAATGGATGGGATGGGATGGGATGGGATTGGATGGGATGGGATCACTGGGATAGGATGGGATCCCTGGGTTGGGATCGAATCCCTGGGATGGCATCCCTGGGATGGGATGGAATCTCTGGGATGGGATCCCTGGGGTGGGATGGGTTGGAATGGGATGGGATCCCTGGGATGGGATGGGATCCCTGGGATCGGATGGGATGGGATGGGATCCCTGGGTTGGGATGGGTTCGATGGTATGGGATCCCTGGGATGGGATTGAATCCCTGGAATGGGATCCCGGGGATGGGATGGGATGGGATGGGATCCCTGGATTGGGATGTGTTCCATGGGATGGGATCCCTGGGATGGGATGGGATGGGAGAGGATCTCTGGGATTGGATCCCTGGGATGAGATGGGATCCCTGGGATGGGATGGGATGGAATTGGATCCCTGGGATGGGATCCCTGGGATGGGATGGGATGCGATGGGATGGGATCCCTGGGATGGGATCGGATGGGATGCCTGGGATGGGATGGGGTGAGATGGGATGGGATGGGATGGATGGGATCCCTGGGATTGGATGGGATGGGATGGGATCCCTGGGTTGGGATTGGTTGGGATGGGATACCTGGGATGGCATGGGATGGGATGGGATGGGATGGGATGGGATGGGACGAGATGGGATCCCTGCGATGGGATGGGATGGGATGGTATGGTATCCCTGGGATGGTGTCCCTGGGATGGGATGGGATGGGATAGGATGGGATGGGATGGGATGGGATGGGATTGGATGGGATGGGGTGGGGTGGGATGGGATTGGCTACAATGGGTTGGGATGGGATGGGATCGATGGGATGGGATGGGATGAAATGGGATCCCTGGGATGGTACGGAATGGGATCCCTGGGATGGGATGGGATCCCTGGGATGGGATGGGATGGGATCCCTGGGTTGGGATGGGTTCCATGGTATGGGATCCCTGGGATGGGATGGGATAGGATCTCTGGGATTGGATCCCTGGGATGAGATGGGATCCCTGGAATGGGATCGCTGGGATGGGATGGGATGGGATGGGATCCCTGGGATGTTATGGGATCCGTGGGATGTGATGGGATTCCTGTGATGGGAATGGGTGGGATGGGATGGGATGGGATGGGATGGGATCCCTGGGATGGGATGGGAACCCTGTGATGGGAAGGGATTGTGTCCCTGCGATGGGATTGGTTGGGATGGGATCCCTGGGATGGGATGGAATACCTGGCATGAGATAGCAGGGATGATATGGGATGGGATGGGATGGGATGGGATGGGATGGAATGGGATCCCTGAAATGGGATGCGATCCCTCGGATGGGATCCCTGGGCTGGGATGGGATCCCTGGGCTGGGATGGGATCCCTGGAATGGGATGGGAGGGGATTCCTGGGATGGGAATGGATGGGATGGGATGGGATTGGATGGGATGGGATCACTGGGATAGGATGGGATCCCTGGGTTGGGATCGAATCCCTGGGATGGCATCCCTGTGATGGGATGGAATCTCTGGGATGGGATCCCTGGGGTGGGATGGGTTGGAATGGGATGGGATCCCTGGGATGGGATGGGATCCCTGGGATGGGATGGGATCCCTGGGTTGGGATGGGTTCCATGGTATGGGATGCCTGGGATGGGATGGGATGGGATGGGGTAGGATCTCTGGGATTGGATCCCTGGGATGAGATGGGATCCCTGGGATGGGATCCCTGGGATGGGATGGGATGGGATGGGAATCCTGGGATGTTATGGGATCCGTGGGATGTGATGGGATGGGATTCCTGGGATGGGAATGGGTGGGATGGGATGGGATGGGATGGGATGGGATCCCTGGGATGGGATGGGATCCCTGGGATGGGATGTGTTCACTGGGATGGGATGGGATCCCTGGAATGGGATGGGATGGGATGGGATGGGATGGGATGGGATGGGATGGGATGGGATGGGATGGGAAGGGATCCCTGGGATGGGATGGGATCCCTGGGATGGGATGCGTTCACTGGGATGGGATGGAATCCCTGGAATGGGATGGGATGGGATGGGATGGGATTCCTGGGATGGGATGGGATGGGATCCCTGGAATGAGATCCCTGGGATAGTATGGGATTCCTGCTTTGGGATCGAATACCTGGGATGGCATCCGTGAGATGGGATGGGATCTCTGACATGGGATCCCTGGGTGGGATGTGATCCCTGGGATGAGATGGGATGGGATGGAATGGGATGGGATCCCTGGGATGGGATGGGATCCCTGGGATGGGATGGGAAAGGATGGGATGGGATGGGATGGGATCCCTGGGATGGGATCCCTGGGATGGGATGCGATGGGATGGGATCCCTGGGATGGGATCCCTGGTATGGGATCCATGGGATGGGATGGGTTGGGATGGGTTGGGAACCGTTGGATGGGATCTTATGGGATCCCTGGGATGAGATGGGATGGGATTGGATCCCTGGGATGGGATGAGATGGGATCCTAGCGATGGGATCCCTGGAATGTGATCCCTCGTATGGGATGGGATCCCTGGGATGGGATGGAATCCCTGGGATGGGATCCCGGGGATGGAATGGGATGGGATGGGATGGGATGGGATGGGATGGGATGGGATGGGATGGGATGGGATGGGATGGGATGGGATGGGATGGGATGGGATGGGTTGGGATGGGATGGGATGGGATGGGATGGGAAGGGATGGGATGGGATGGGAAGGGATGGGATGGGATCCCTGGGATGGGATGGGGTCCCTGGGATGGTATGGGATGGGATCGGATGGGATGGGATGGAATGGGATGGGATGGGGTGGGATGGGATTGGTTGGGATGGGATGGGATCACTGGGATGGGATGGTATGGGATCCCTGGAATGGGATCCCTGGGATAGTATGGGATTCCTGCGTTGGGATCGTATCCCTGGGATGGCATCCTTGAGATGGGATGGGATCTCTGACATGGGATCCCTGGGATGGGATGTGATCCCTGGGATGAGATGGGATGGGATGTAATGGGATGGGATCCCTGGGATGGGATGGGATCCCTGGGATGGGATGGGATCCCTGGGATGGGATGGGATGGGATGGGATGGGATGGGATGGGATGGGATGGGAAGGGATGGGATAGGATGGGATGGGATGCGATGGGATCCCTGGGATTGGATGGGATGGAATGGGATCCCTGGGATGGGATGAGATGGGATCCCTGGGATGTTATGGGATCCGTGGGATGTGATGGGATGGGATTCCTGGGATGGGAATGGGTGGGATGGGATGGGATGGGATGGGATTGGATGGGATCCCTGGGATGGGATGGGATCCCTGTGATGGGAAGGCATGGTATCCCTGCGATGGGATTGGTTGGGATGGGATCCCTGGGATGGGATGGCGTACCAGGCATGAGATAGCAGGGATGATATGGGATGGGATGGGATGGGATCCCTGGGCTGGGATGGGATCCCTGGAATGGGATGGGATCCCTGAAATGGGATGGGATGGGATTCCTGGGATGGGAATGGATGGGATGGGATGGGATTGGATGGGATGGGATCACTGGGATAGGATGGGATCCCTGGGTTGGGATAGAATCCCTGGGATGGCATCCCTGGGATGGGATGGAATCTCTGGAATGGGATCCCTGGGGTGGGATGGGTTGGAATGGGATGGGATCCCTGGGATGGGATGGGATCCCTGGGATGGGATGGGATCCCTAGGTTGGGATGGGTTCCATGGTATGGGATCCCTGGGATGGGATGGGATCCCTGGGTTGGGATGGGTTCCATGGTATGGGATCCCTGGGATGGGATGGGATGGGGTAGGATCTCTGGGATTGGATCCCTGGGATGAGATGTGATCCCTGGGATGGGATCCCTGGGATGGGATGGGATCCCTGTGATGGGAAGGGATGGTATCCCTGCGATGGGATTGGTTGGGATGGGATCCCTGGGATGGGATCCCTGGGATGGGATTGGATGGGATTGGATGGGATGGGATGGGATCCCTGGGATGGGATGGGATGCGATGGGATGGGATCCCTGGGATGGGATCGGATGGGATCCTTGAGATGGGATGGGATGGGATCCCTGGGATGGGATGGGATTCCTGGGATGGTATCCCTGGGACGGGTTAGGATGGGATTGGATGGGATGGGATGGGATCCCTGTGATGGGATGTGTTCACTGGGATGGGATGGGATCCCTGGGATGGGATGGGATTCCTGGGATGGTATCCCTGGGACGGGTTAGGATGGGATTGGATGGGATGGGATGGGATCCCTGTGATGGGATGTGTTCACTGGGATGGGATGGGATCCCTGGAATGGGATGGGATGGGATGGGATGGGATGGGAAGGGATCCCTGGGAGGGGATGGGATCCCTGGGATGGGATGCGTTCACTGGGATGGGCTGGAATCCCTGGAATGGGATGGGATGGGATGGGATGGGATTCCTGGGATGGGATGGGATCCCTGGAATGAGATCCCTGGGATAGTATGGGATTCCTGCTTTGGGATCGAATACCTGGGATGGCATCCGTGAGATGGGATGGGACCTCTGACAAGGGATCCCTGGGTGGGATGTGATCCCTGGGATGAGATGGGATGGGATGGAATGGGATGGGATCCCTGGGATGGGATGGGATCCCTGGGATGTTATCCCTGGGTTGGGATGGGATCCCTGGGATGGGATGGGATGGGAAAGGATGGGATAGGATGGGATGGGATGCGATGGGATGGGATGGGATGGGATCCCTGGGATGGGATGGAATGGGATGGGATCCCTGGGATGGGATCCCTGGGATGGGATCCCTGGGATGGGATGGGATGCGATGGGATGGGATCCCTGGGATGGGATCCCTGGTATGGGATCCATGGGATGGGATGGGTTGGGATGGGTTGGGAACCGTTGGATGGGATCTTATGGGATCCCTGGGATGAGATGGGATGGGATTGGATCCCTGGGATGGGATGAGATGGGATCCTAGCGATGGGATCCCTGGAATGTGATCCCTCGTATGGGATGGGATCCCTGGGATGGGATGGAATCCCTGGGATGGGATCCCGGGGATGGAATGGGATGGGATGGGATGGGATGGGATGGGATGGGATGGAATGGGATGGGATGGGATGGGATGGGTTGGGATGGGATGGGATGGGAAGGGATGGGATGGGATCCCTGGGATGGGATGGGGTCCCTGGGATGGTATGGGATGGGATCGGATGGGATGGGATGGAATGGGATGGGATGGGGTGGGATGGGATTGGTTGGGATGGGATGGGATCACTGGGATTGGATCGGATGGGATCCCTGGGATGGGATGGGATGGGATCCCTGGGATGGGATGGGATCCCTGGGTTGGGATGTGTTCACTGGGATGGGATGGGATCCCTGGAATGGGATGGGATGGGATTCCTGGGATGGGATGGGATGGGATCCCTGGGTTGGGATGTGTTCACTGGGATGGGATGGGATCCCTGGAATGGGATGGGATGGGATTCCTGGGATGGGATGGGATGGGATCCCTGGAATGGGATCCCTGGGATAGTATGGGATTCCTGCGTTGGGATCGAATCCCTGGGATGGCATCCTTGAGATGGGATGGGATCTCTGACATGGGATCCCTGGGATGGGATGTGATCCCTGGGATGAGATGGGATGGGATGGAATGGGATGGGATCCCTGGGATGGGATGGGATCGCTGGGATGGGATGGGATCCCTGGGATGGGATGGAATGGGATGGGATGGGATCCCTGGGATGGGATGGGATGGGATGGCATCCCTGGGATGGGATGGGATCCCTGGGATGGGATCCCTGGGATGGGATCCATGAGATGGGATGGGTTGGGATGGGTTGGGAACCGTTGGATGGGATCTTCTGGGATCCCTGAGATGAGATGGGATGGGATTGGATCCCTGGGATGGGATGAGATGGGATCCTAGCAATGGGATCCCTGGAATGTGATCCCTCGTATGGGATGGGATCCCTGGGATGGGATGGAATCCCTGGGATCGGATCCCGGGGATGGGATCGGATGGGATGGGATCCCTGGGATGGGATCCCTGTGATGGGATCCCTGGGATGGGTTGGGATGGGATGGGATTGGATGGGAAGGGATGGGATGGGATCCCTGGGATGAGATGGGATGGGATTGGATCCCTGGGATGGGATGAGATGGGATCCCAGGGATGGGACCCCTGGATTGTGATCCCTCGTATGGGATGGGATCCCTGGGATGGGATGGAATCCCTGGGATGGGATCGCGGGGATGGAATGGGATGGGATGGGATGCTATGGGATGGGAAGGGATGGGATGGGATGGGATGGGATGGGAAGGGATGGGATGGGATCCCTGGGATGGCATGGGATCCCTGGGATGGCATGGGATGGGATGGGATGGGATGGGATGGAATGGGATGGGATGGGGTGGGATGGGATTGGTTGGGATGGGATGCGATCCCTGGAATGGGATGGGATCCATGGGATGGGATGGGTTGGGATGGGATTGGATCCCTGGGATGGGATGGGATGGGATGGGATCCCTGGGATGGGATGGGATGGTGCGGGACGGGATGGGATGGGATCCCTCAGATGGGATGGGATCCCAAGAATGGGATCCCTGGGATGGGATCCCAGGGATGGGATGGGATGGGATTGGATGGGATGGGATACCTGGGATGGGATGGGATGGGATGGCATGGGATGGGATGGGATGGTATCCTTGGATGGGATGGAATGGGATCCCTGAGATGGGATGCGATCCCTGGGATGGGATCCCTAGAATGGGATGGGAGCCCTGGAATGGGATGGGATCCCTGGAATGGGATGGGATGGGATGGGATTCCTGGGATGGGAATGGATGGGATGGGATGGGATGGGATTGGATGGGATGGGATCACTGGGATAGGATGGGATCCCTGGGTTGGGATCGAATCCCTGGGATGGCATCCCTGGGATGGGATGGAATCTCTGGGATGGGATCCCTGGGGTGGGATGGGTTGGAATGGGATGGGATCCCTGGGATGGGATGGGATCCCTGGGATCGGATGGGATGGGATGGGATCCCTGGGTTGGGATGGGTTCGATGGTATGGGATCCCTGGGATGGGATGGGATGGGATGGGATGGGATGGGATGGGATGGGATAGGATCTCTGGGATTGGATCCCTGGGATGAGATGGGATCCCTGGGATGGGATCCCTGGGACGGGATGGGATGGTATGGGATCCCTGGGATGTTATGGGATCCGTGGGATGTGATGGGATGGGATTCCTGGGATGGGAATGGGTGGGATGGGATGAGATGGGATGGGATGGGATGGGATGGGATCCCTGGGATGCGATGGGATCCCTGTGATGGGAAGGGATGGTATCCCTGCGATGGGATTGGTTGGGATGGGATCCCTGGGATGGGATGGAATACCAGGCATGAGATAGCAGGGATGATATGGGATGGGATGGGATGGGATCCCTGGGATGGGATACCTGGGATGGAATCAGATGGGATTGGATGGGATGGAATGGGATCCCTGAGATGGGATGCGATCCCTTGGATGGGATCCCTGGGCTGGGATGGGACCCCTGGAATGGGATGGGATCCCTAAAATGGGTTGGGATGGGATTCCTGGGATGGGAATGGATGGGATGGGATGGGATTGGATGGGATGGGATCACTGGGATAGGATGGGATCCCTGGGTTGGGATTGAATCCCTGGGATGGCATCCCTGGGATGGGATGGAATCTCTGGGATGGGATCCCTGGGGTGGGATGGGTTGGAATGGGATGGGATCCCTGGGATGGGATGGGATCCCTGGGATGGGATGGGATCCCTGGGTTGGGATGGGTTCCATGGTATGGGATCCCTGGGATGGGATGGGATCCCTGGGTTGGGATGGGTTCCATGGTATGGGATCCCTGGGATGGGATGGGATGGGATGGGGTAGGATCTCTGGGATTGGATCCCTGGGATGAGATGGGATCCCTGGGATGGGATCCCTGGGATGGGATGGGATGGGATGGGATTGGATGGGATGGGATGGGATCCCTGGGATGTTATGGGATCCGTGGGATGTGATCGGATGGGATTCCTGGGATGGGAATGGGTGGGATGGGATGGGATGGGATGGGATGGGATGGGATGGGATGGGATCCCTGAGATGGGATGGGATCCCTGTGATGGGAAGGGATGGTATCCCTGCGATGGGATTGGTTGGGATGGGATCCCTGGGATGGGATGGAATACCTGCCATGAGATAGCAGGGATGATATGGGATGGGATGGGATGGGATGGGATGGGATGGGATGGGATGGGATGGGATGAGATGGAATGGGATGCGATGGGATGGGATCCCTGGGATGGGATCGGATGGGATCCTTGAGATGGGATGGGATGGGATCCCTGGGACGGGATGGGATTCCTGGGATGGTATCCCTGGGACGGGTTAGGATGGGATTGGATGGGATGGGATGGGATCCCTGCGATGGGATGTGTTCCCTGGGATGGGATGGGATCCCTGGAATGGGATGGGATGGGATGGGATGGGATGGGAAGGGATCCCTGGGATGGGATGGGATCCCTGGGATGGGATGCGTTCACTGGGATGGGATGGAATCCCTGGAATGGGATGGGATGGGATGGGATTCCTGGGATGGGATGGGATGGGATCCCTGGAATGAGATCCCTGGGATAGTATGGGATTCCTGCTTTGGGATCGAATACCTGGGATGGCATCCGTGAGATGGGATGGGACCTCTTACAAGGGATCCGTGGGTGGGATGTGATCCCTGGGATGAGATGGGATGGGATGGAATGGGATGGGATCCCTGGGATGGGATGGGATCCCTGGGATGTTATCCCTGGGTTGGGATGGGATCCCTGGGATGGGATGGGATGGGAAAGGATGGGATAGGATGGGATGGGATGGGATGCGATGGGATGGGATGGGATGGGATCCCTGGGATGGGATGGGATGGAATGGGATGGGATGGGATCCCTGGGATGGGATCCCTGGGATGGGATCCCTGGGATGGGATGGGATGGGATGCGATGGGATGGGATCCCTGGGATGGGATCCCTGGTATGGGATCCATGGGATGGGATGGGTTGGGATGGGTTGGGAACCGTTGGATGGGATCTTATGGGATCACTGGGATGAGATGGGATGGGATTGGATCCCTGGGATGGGATGAGATGGGATCCTAGCGATGGGATCCCTGGAATGTGATCCCTCGTATGGGATGGGATCCCTGGGATGGGATGGAATCCCTGGGATGGAATCCCGGGGATGGAATGGGATGGGATGGGATGGGATGGGATGGGATGGGATGGGATGGGATGGGATGGGATGGGATGGGATGGGATGGGATGGGTTGGGATGGGATGGGATGGGAAGGGATGGGATCCCTGGGATGGGATGGGGTCCCTGGGATGGTATGGGATGGGATCGGATGGGATGGGATGGAATGGGATGGGATGGGGTGGGATGGGATTGGTTGGGATGGGATGGGATCACTGGGATTGGATCGGATGGGATCCCTGGGATGGGATGGGATGGGATCCCTGGGATGGGATGGGATCCCTGGGTTGGGATGTGTTCACTGGGATGGGATGGGATCCCTGGAATGGGATGGGATGGGATTCCTGGGATGGGATGGGATGGGATCCCTGGAATGGGATCCCTGGGATAGTATGGGATTCCTGCGTTGGGATCGAATCCCTGGGATGGCATCCTTGAGATGGGATGGGATCTCTGACATGGGATCCCTGGGATGGGATGTGATCCCTGGGATGAGATGGGATGGGATGGAATGGGATGGGATCCCTGGGATGGGATGGGATCGCTGGGATGGGATGGGATCCCTGGGATGGGATGGGATGGGATGGGATGGGAAGGGATGCGATAGGATGGGATGGGATGCGATGGGATGGGATGGGATGGGATACCTGGGATGGGATGGAATGGGATGGGATGGGATCCCTGGGATGGGATGGGATGGGATGGCATCCCTGGGATGGGATGGGATCCCTGGGATGGGATCCCTGGGATGGGATCCATGAGATGGGATGGGTTGGGATGGGTTGGGAACCGTTGGATGGGATCTTCTGGGATCCCTGAGATGAGATGGGATGGGATTGGATCCCTGGGATGGGATGAGATGGGATCCTAGCGATGGGATCCCTGGAATGTGATCCCTCGTATGGGATGGGATCCCTGGGATGTGATGGAATCCCTGGGATCGGATCCCCGGGATGGAATCGGATGGGATGGGATCCCTGGGATGGGATCCCTGTGATGGGATCCCTGGGATGGGTTGGGATGGGATGGGATTGGATGGGAAGGGATGGGATGGGATCCCTGGGATGGGATGGGATCCCTGGGATGGGAATGCATGGGATGGGATGGGATTGGATGGGATGGTATCACTGGGATGGGATGGGATGGGATCCCTGTGATGGGATGGGATGGGATCCCTGGGATGGGATTTGTTGGGATGGGATACCTGGGATGAGATCGCTGGGATGGGATGGGATGGGATGGGATGGGATGGGATGGGATCGGATGGTATCCCTGGGATGGGATACATGGGATGGGATCGGATGTGTTTGCATGGGATGGGATCGGATGGGATGGGATGGGCTAGAATGGGTTGGGATGGGATGGGATCTATGGGATGGGAGCGGAGGGGATGGGATACCTGGGAGGGGATCGGATGGGATCCGTGGGATGGGATGGGATCCCTGGGATGGGATGGGGTGAGATGGGATGGGATGGGATGGGATGGGATCCCTGGGATTGGATGGGATGGGATGGGATCCCTGGGTTGGGATTGGTTGGGATGGGATACCTGGGATGGGATGGAATCCCTGGGATGAGATCGCTGGGATGGGATGTGATGGGATGGGATGGGATGGGATGGGATGGGATCCCTGCGATGGGATGGGATGGTATGGTATCCCTGGGATGGTGTCCCTGGGATGGGATGGGATAGGATGGGATGGGATGGGATGGGATGGGATTGGATGGGATGGGGTGGGATGGGATGGGATTGGATGCAATGGGTTGGGATGGGATGGGATCGATGGGATGGGATGGGATGGGATCGATTCGATGGGATGGGATGGGATGGGATGGGATGGGATGGGATGGAATGGGATCCCTGGGATGGTACGGAATGGGATCCCTGGGATGGTACGGAATGGGATCCCTGGGATGGGATGGGATACCTTGTATGGGATCCCTGGGATGGGATGGGACGGGATGGGATGGGATGGGATGGGATCCCTGGGATGAGATGGGATGGGATTGGATCCCTGGGATGGGATGAGATGGGATCCCAGGGATGGGACCCCTGGATTGTGATCCCTCGTATGGGATGGGATCCCTGGGATGGGATGGAATCCCTGGGATGGGATCGCGGGGATGGAATGGGATGGGATGGGATGCTATGGGATGGGAAGGGATGGGATGGGATGGGAAGGGATGGGATGGGATCCCTGGGATGGGATGGGATCCCTGGAATGGGATGGGATCCATGGGATGGGATGGGTTGGGATGGGATTGGATCCCTGGGATGGGATGGGATCCCTGGGATGGGATGGGATCCCTGGGATGGGAACAGATGAAATGGGATCCCTGGGATGGGATGGAATCCCTGGGGTGGGATAGCTGGGATGGGATGGGATCCCTGGGATGGGATGGAATGGGATCCCTGGGATGGGTTGGGATCCCTGGGATGGGATGGGATCCCTGGGATGGGATCCATGGGATGGGTTACTTGGGATGGGATAGGATCCCTGGGATGGGAGAGGATGGGATGGGACGGGATGGGTTGGGATGGGATGGGATGTCTGGGATGGGATGGGATCCCTGGGATGGGATGGAATCCCTGGGATGGGATCCCTGGGATAGGATGGGATCCCTGGGTTGGGATCGAATCCCTGGGATGGCATCCCTGGGATGGGATGGAATGTCTGGGATGGGATCCCTGGGATGGGATGGGATGGGTTGGAATGGGATGGGATCCCTGGGTTGGGATGGGTTCCATGGGATGGGATCCCTGGGATGGGATGGGATGGGCTCCCTGGGATGGGATGGGATGGGATACCTGGGATGGGATAACTGGGATGGGATGGGATGGGATGGGATGGTATGGGATGGGATGGGATGGGATGGGATGGGATGGGATGGGATGGGATGGGTTGGGATGGGATGGGATGGGATGGGTTGGGATGGGATGGGATGGGATCCCTGGGATGTTATCCCTGGGTTGGGATGGGATCCCTGGGATGGGATGGGAAGGGAAGGGATGGGATAGGATGGGATGGGATGAGATGGGATGGGATGGGATGCGATGGGATGGGATTCCTGGGATGGGATGGAATGGGATGGGATGGGATCCCTGGGATGGGATGGGATAGGATGGGATGGGATGGGATGGGATTGGATGGGATGGGGTGGGATGGGATGGGATTGGATGCAATGGGTTGGGATGGGACGGGATCGATGGGATGGGATGGGATGGGATCGATTGGATGGGATGGGATGGGATGGGATGGGACGGGATGGGATGGAATGGGATCCCTGGGATGGTACGGAATGGGATCCCTGGGATGGGATGGGGTACCTGGTATGGGATCCCTGGCATGGGATGGGACGGGATGGGATGTGATGGGATGGGATCCCTGGGATGAGATGGGATGGGATTGGATCCCTGGGATGGGATGAGATGGGATCCCAGGGATGGGACCCCTGGATTGTGATCCCTCGTATGGGATGGGATCCCTGGGATGGGATGGGATGGGAGATGATCTCTGGGATTGGATCCCTGGGATGAGATGGGATGCCTGGGATGGGATGGGATGCGATGGGATGGGATCCCTGGGATGGGATCCCTGGGATGGGATGGGATGCGATGGGATGGGATCCCTGGGATGGGATCGGATGGGCTGCCTGGGATGGGATGGGATGGGATCCGTGGGATGGGATGTGATCCCTGGGATGGGATGGGGTGAGATGGGATGGGATGGATGGGATCCCTGGGATTGGATGGGATGGGATGGGATCCCTGGGTTGGGATTGGTTGGGATGGGATACCTGGGATGGCATGGGATGGGATGGGATGGGACGGGATGGGATGGGATCCCTGCGATGGGATGGGATGGTATGGTATCCCTGGGATGGTGTCCCTGGGATGGGATGGGATGGGATGGGATGGGATGGGATGGGATGGGATGGGATGGGATTGGATGGGATGGGATTGGCTACAATGGGTTGAGATGGGATGGGATCGATGGGATGGGATGGGATGAAATGGGATCCCTGGGATGGTACGGAATGGGATCCCTGGGATGGGATGGGATACCTGGTATGGGATCCCTAGGATGGGATGGGATGGGATGGGATGGAATGTGATGGGATGGGTTCCATGGGATGGGATCCCTGGGATGGGATGGGACGGGATCCCTGGGATGGGATAGAATCGCTGGGATTGGATCACTGGGATGGGATTGGATCCCTGGTGTGGGATTCATAGGATGGGATGGGATGGGATGGGATGGGATGGGATGGGATGGGATGGGATGGGATGGGATCCCTGGGATGGGATGGGGTGGGATCCCTGGGATGGGATGGGATCCCTGGGATGGCATGGGATGGAATCGGATTGGATGGGATGGGATGGGATGGGATGGGATCCCTGGGATGGGATGGGATCCCTGGGATGGCATGGGATGGAATCGGATTGGATGGGATGGGATGGGATGGGATGCGATCCCTGGGATGGGATGGGATGGGATGGGATGGGATGGGATCCCTGGGATGGGATGGGATCCCTGGAATGGGATAGGATCCCTGGAATGGGATGGGATTCCTGGGTTGGGAATGGATAGGTTCCCTTGGATGGGACGGGATGGGATAGGATACTTGGGCTGGGAACAGATGGGATGGGATCCCTGGGATGGGATGGAATCCCTGGGATGGGATGGGATGGGATGGAATCGGATGGTATTGGGTTGGGATGGGATGGGATGGGTTGCAATGGGATGGGATCCCTGGGATGGGATGGGATGGGATGGGATAGGATGGGATGGGATGGGATTTGATGGGATGGGATGGGATGGGATGGGATGGGATGGGATGGGATGGGATTGGATGGGATGGGATGGGATGGGGTGGGATGGGATGGGATGGAATGTAATGGGATGGGATGGGATTGGATGGGATGGCATGGGTTGGGATGGGTTGGGAACCCTGGGATGGGATGTTATGGGATCCCTGGGATGAGATGGGATGGGATTGGATCCCTGGGATGGGATGAGATGGGATCCCAGGGATGGGATCCCTGGATTGTGATCCCTTGTATGGGATGGGATCCCTGGGATGGGATGGAATCCCTGGGATGGGATCCCGGGGATGGGATGGGATCCCTGGGATGGGATCCCTGGGATGGGATGGGATGGAATGGGATGGGATGGGATGGGTTGGGATGGGATGGGTTGGGATGGGATGGGATGGGATGGGATGGTGCGGGACGGGATGGGATGGGATGGGATCCCTCAGATGGGATGGGATCCCAAGAATGGGATCCCTGGGATGGGATCCCAGGGATGGGATGGGAGGGGATTGGATGGGATGGGATGGGATACCTGGGATGGGATGGGATGGGATGGCATGGCATGGGATGGTATCCTTGGATGGGATGGAATGGGATCCCTTAGATGGGATGCGATCCCTGGGATGGGATCCCTGGGCTGGGATGGGGTCCCTGGAATGGGATAGGATCCCTGGAATCGGATGGGATGGCATTCCTGGGATGGGAATGCATGGGATGGGATGGGATTGGATGGGATGGGATCACTGGGATGGGATGGGATCCCTGTGATGGGATGGGATGGGATCCCTGGGATGGGATTTGTTGGGATGGGATCCCTGGGATGGGATGGAATACCTGGGATGAGATCGCTGGGATAGGATGGGATGGGATGGGATGGGATTGGATGGGATGGGATCACTGGGATAGGATGGGATCCCTGGGTTGGGATCGAATCCCTGGGATGGCATCCCTGGGATGGGATGGAATCTCTGGGATGGGATCCCTGGGGTGGTATGGGTTGGAATGGGATGGGATCCCTGGGATGGTATGGGATCCCTGGGATGGGATGGGATCCCTGGGTTGGGATGGGTTCCATGGTATGGGATCCCTGGGATGGGATGGGATGGGATAGGATCTCTGGGATTGGATCCCTGGGATGAGATCCCTGGGGTGGGATCCCTGGGATGGGATGGGATGGGATGGGATCCCTGGGATGTTATGGGATCCGTGGGATGTGATGGGATGGGATTCCTGGGATGGGAATGGGTGGGATGGGATGGGATGGGATGGGATGGGATGGGATGGGATGGGATCCCTGGGATGGGATGGGATCCCTGTGATGGGAAGGGATGGTATCCCTGCGATGGGATGGGTTGGGATGGGATCCCTGGGATGGGATGGAATACCTGGCATGAGATAGCAGGGATGATATGGGATGGGATGGGATGGGATTGGATGGGATCCCTGGGATGGGATACCTGGGATGGGATTGGATGGGATTGGATGGGATGGGATGGGATCCCTGGGATGGGATGGGATGCGATGGGATGGGATCCCTGGGATGGGATCCGATGGGATCCCTGGGATGGGATGGGATGGGATCCCTGGGATGGGATGGGATTCCTGGGATGGTATCCCTGGGACGGGTTAGGATGGGATTGGATGGGATGGGATGGGATCCCTGGGATGGGATGGGATGGGATCCCTGGGATGGGATGTGTTCACTGGGATGGGATGGGATCGCTGGAATGGGATGGGATGGGATGGGATGGGATGGGATGGGATGGGATGGGATGGGATGGGAAGGGATCCCTGGGATGGGATGGGATCCCTGGGATGGGATGCGTTCACTGGGATGGGATGGGATCCCTGGAATGGGATGGGATGGGATTCCTGGGATGGGATGGGATGGGATCCCTGGAATGAGATCCCTGGGATAGTATGGGATTCCTGCTTTGGGATCGAATACCTGGGATGGCATCCGTGAGATGGGATGGGACCTCTGACATGGGATCCCTGGATGGGATGTGATCCCTGGGATGAGATGGGATGGGATGGAATGGGGTGGGATCCCTGGGATGGGATGGGATCCCTGGGATGTTATCCCTGGGTTGGGATGGGATCCCTGGGATGGGATGGGATGGGAAAGGATGGGATAGGATGGGATGGGATGCGATGGGATGGGATGGGATGGGATCCCTGGGATGGGATGGAATGGGATGGGATGGGATCCCTGGGATGGGATCCCTGGGATGGGATGGGATGCGATGGGATGGGATCCCTGGGATGGGATCCCTGGTATGGGATCCATGGGATGGGATGGGTTGGGATGGGTTGGGAACCGTTGGATGGGATCTTATGGGATCCCTGGGATGAGATGTGATGGGATTGGATCCCTGGGATGGGATGAGATGGGATCCTAGTGATGGGATCCCTGGAATGTGATCCCTCGTATGGGATGGGATCCCTGGGATGGGATGGAATCCCTGGGATGGGAACCCGGGGATGGAATGGGATGGGATGGGATGGGATGTGATGGGATGGGATAGGTTGGGATCGGATGGGATGGGAAGGGATGGGATGGGATGGGAAGGGATGGGATGGGATCCCTGGGATGGGATGGGGTCCCTGGGATGGTATGGGATGGGATCGGATGGGATGGGATGGGATGGAATGGGATGGGATGGGGTGGGATGGGATTGGTTGGGATGGGATGGGATCACTGGGATTGGATCGGATGGGATCCCTGGGATGGGATGGGATGGGATCCCTGGAATGGGATGGGATGGGATTCCTGGGATGGGATGGGATGGGATCCCTGGAATGGGATCCCTGGGATAGTATGGGATTCCTGCGTTGGGATCGAATCCCTGGGATGGCATCCTTGAGATGGGATGGGATCTCTGACATGGGATCCCTGGGATGGGATGTGATCCCTGGGATGAGATGGGATGGGATGGAATGGGATGGGATCCCTGGGATGGGATGGGATCGATGGGATGGGATCCCTGGGATGGGATGGAATGGGATGGGATCCATGGGATGGGATGGGTTGGGATGGGTTGGGAACCGTTGGATGGGATCTTCTGGGATCCCTGAGATGAGATGGGATGGGATTGGATCCCTGGGATGGGATGAGATGGGATCCTAGCAATGGGATCCCTGGAATGTGATCCCTCGTATGGGATGGGATCCCTGGGATGGGATGGAATCCCTGGGATGGGATCCCGGGGATGGAATCGGATGGGATGGGATCCCTGGGATGGGATCCCTGTGATGGGATCCCTGGGATGGGTTGGGATGGGATGGGATGGGATGGGAAGGGATGGGATGGGATCCCTGGGATGGGATGGGATGGGATTCCTGGGATGGGAATGCATGGGTTGGGATGGGATTGGATGGGATGGGATCACTGGGATGGGATCCCTGTGATGGGATGGGATGGGATCCCTGTGATGGGATTTGTTGGGATGGGATCCCCGGGATGGGATGGAATACCTGGGATGAGATCGCTGGGATGGGATGGGATGGGATGGGATGGGATGGGATGGGATGGGATCGGATGGTATCCCTGGGATGGGATACATGGGATGGGATCGGATGTGTTTGCATGGGATGGGTTCGGATGGGATGGGATGGGCTAGAATGGGTTGGGATGGGATGGGATCTATGGGATGGGAGCGGAGGGGATGGGATGGGATACCAGGGATGGGATGGGATGGGATGGGATGGGATGGGATGGGATGGGATCCCTGGGATTGGATGGGATGGGATGGGATCCCTGGGTTGGGATTGGTTGGGATGGGATACCTGGGATGGGATGGAATCCCTGGGATGAGATCGCTGGGATGGGATGTGATGGGATGGGATGGGATGGGTTGGGATGGGATCCCTGCGATGGGATGGGATGGTATGGTATCCCTGGGATGGTGTCCCTGGGATGGGATAGGATGGGATGGGATGGGATTGGATGGGATGGGGTGGGATGGGATTGGCTACAATGGGTTGGGATGGGATCGATCGGATGGGATCGGATGAAATGGGATCCCTGGGATGGTACGGAATGGGATCCCTGGGATGGGATGGGATACCTGGTATGGGATCCCTAGGATGGGATGGGATGGGATGGGATGGGATGGGATGGGATGGGATGGGATAGGATGGGATGGGATGGGGTAGGATGGGATGGGATGGGTTTGGATGGGATGGGATCCCTGGGATGGGATGGGATGGGATCCCTGGGATGGGATGGGATCCCTGGGATGGGATGGGATGGGTTGGGATGGGATGGAATCCCTGGGATGGGGACGCGGGGATGGGATGGGATCCCTGTGTTGGGATCGAATCCCTGGGATGGCATCCCTGGGATGGGATGGGATGGGTTGGAATGGGATGGGATCCCTGGGTTGGGATGGGTTCCATGGGATGGGATCCCTGGGATGGGATGGGATGGGATGGGATGGGATGGGATGGGATGGGATGGGATCCCTGCACTGGGATGGGATGGGCTCCCTGGGATGGGATGGGATACCTGGGATGGGATAACTGGGATGGGATGGGATGGGATGGGATGGGATGGGATGGGATGGGATGGGTTGGGATGGGATGGGATGGGATCCCTGGGATGTTATCCCTGGGTTGGGATGGGATCCCTGGGATGGGATGGGATGGGAAGGGATGGGATAGGATGGGATGGGATGAGATGGGATGGGATGGGATGCGATGGGATGGGATCCCTGGGATGGGATGGATTGGGATGGGATGGGATGGGATCCCTGGGATGGCATGGGATGGGATGGCATCCCTGGGATGGGATGGGATCCCTGGGATGGGATCCCTGGGATGGGATCCATGGGATGGGATGGGTTGGGATGGGTTGGGAACCGTTGGATGGGATCTTATGGGATCCCTGGGATGAGATGGGATGGGATTGGATCCCTGGGATGGGATGAGATGGGATCCTAGCGATGGGATCCCTGGAATGTGATCCCTCGAATGGGATGGGATCCCTGGGATGGGATGGAATCCCTGGGATGGGATCCCGGGGATGGAATGGGATGGGAAGGGATGGGATAGGATGGGATGGGATGAGATGGGATGGGATGGGATGGGATGGGATGGGATGCGATGGGATGGGATCCCTGGGATGGGATGGAATGGGATGGGATGGGATCCCTGGGTTGGGATGGGATGGGATGGTATCCCTGGCATGGTGTCCCTGGGATGGGATGGGACGGGATGGGATTGGATGGGATGGGGTGGGATGGGATTGGCTACAATGGGTTGGGATGGGATGGGATCGATGGGATGGGATGGGATGAAATGGGATCCCTGGGATGGTACGGAATGGGATCCCTGGGATGGGATGGGATACCTGGTATGGCATCCCTAGGATGGGATGGGATGGGATGGGATGGGATGGGATGGGATGGGATGGGATGGGATGGGATGGGATAGGATGGGATGGGATGGGATGGGATGGGATGGGATAGGATGGGATGGGATGGGGTAGGATGGGATGGGATGGGTTGGGATGGGATGGGATCCCTGGGATCGGATGGGATGGGATGGGATGGGATCAGATGGGATGGGATGGGCTAGAATGGGTTGGGATGGGATGGGATCGATGGGATGGGAGGGGAGGGGATGGGATCCCTGGGATGGGATCCCTGCGATGGGATCCCTGGGATGGGATGGGATGCGATGGGATGGGATCCCTGGGATGGGATCGGATGGGATGCCTGGGATGGGATGGGATGGGATCCGTGGGATGGGATGGGATCCCTGGGATGGGATGGGGTGAGATGGGATGGGATGGGATCCCTGGGATTGGATGGGTCGGGATGGGATCCCTGGGCTGGGATTGGTTGGGATGGGATACCTGGGATGGGATGGAATCCCTGGGATGAGATCGCTGGGATGGGATGGGATGGGATCCCTGCGATGGGATGGGATCCCTGCGATGGGATGGGATGGTATGATATCCCTGGGATGGTGTCCCAGGGATGGGATGGGATGGGATTGGATGGGATGGGGTGGGATGGGATTGGCTACAATGGGTTGGGATGGGATGGGATCGATGGGATGGGATGGGATGGGATGGGATGGGATGGGATGGGATGGGATGGGATGGGATGGAATGGGATCCCTGGGATGGTACGGTATGGGATCCCTGGGATGGGATGGGATACCTGGTATGGGATCCCTGGGATGGGATGGGATGGGATGGGGTAGGATGGGATGGGACGCATGGGATGCGATCCCTTCGATGGCATGGGATCCCTGGGATGGGATGGGATGGGATGGGATGGGACGGGATGGGGTGGGATGGGATGGAATGGAATGGGATGGGATGGGACTGGATGGGATGGCACGGGTTGGGATGGGATTCGATGGGATGGCATGGGATCCCTGGGATGGCATCGGATGGGATGGGATGGGATCCCTGGGATGGAATCCCTGGGATAGGATGGGATCCCTGTGTTGGGATCGAATCCCTGGGATGGCATCCCTGGGATGGGATGGAATCTCTGGGATGGGATGCCTGGGATGGGTTGGAATGGGAAGGGATCCCTGGGATGGGATGGGATCCCAGGGATGGGATGGGATGGGATACCTGGGATGGGAATGGATGTGATTGCATGGGATGGGATTGGATGGGATGGGATGGGCTAGAATGGGTTGGGATGGGATGGGATCAATGGGATGGGAGCGGAGGGGATGGGATGGGATGGGATGGGTTGGGATGGGATGGGATGGGATGGGATGGGATGGGATGGGATGGGATGGGATGGGATGGGGTGGGATGGGATGGGATTGGATGGGATGGGGTGGGATGGGATGGGATTGGCTACAATGGGTTGGGATGGGATGGGATCGATGGGATGGGATGGGATGGGATGGAATGGGATCCCTGGGATGGTAGGGAATGGGATCCCTGGGATGGGATGGGATACCTGGTATGGGATGCCTAGGATGGGATGGGATGGGATGGGATGCGATGGGATAGGATGGGATGGGATGGGGTAGGATGGGATGGGATGGGTTGGGATGGGATGGGATCCCTGGGATGGGATGGGATCCCTGGGATGGGATCTCTGGGATCGGATGGTATCCATGGGATGGGATGGGTTGGGATGGGATGGAATCCCTGGGATGGGGACCCGGGGATGGGATGGGATCCCTGGTATGGGATCCCTGGGATGGTATGGGATGGGATGGGATCCCTGGGATGGGATGGGATCCCTGGGATGGGATCCCTGGGATGGGATGGAATCCCTGGGATGGGATCCCTGGGATAGGATGGGATCCCTGTGTTGGGATCGAATCCCTGGGATGGCATCCCTGGGATGGGATGGAATCTCTGGGATGGGATCCCTGGGATGGGATTGATTGGGTTGGAATGGGATGGTACCCCTGGGTTGGGATGGGTTCCATGGGATGGGATCCCTGGGATGGGATGGGATGGGATGGGATGGGATCCCTGGGATGGGATGGGATGGGATGGGATCCTTGGATGGGATGGGATGGGATGGCTGGGATGGGATGGGATGGGATCCGTGGGATGGGATGTGATCCCTGGGATGGGATGGGGTGAGATGGGATGGGATGGTATGGGATGGGATGGGATGGGATGGGATGGGATGGGATGGGATGGGATGGGATGGGATCCCTGGGATTGGATGGGATGGGATCCCTGGGTTAGGATTGGTTGGGATGGGATACCTGGGATGGGATGGAATCCCTGGGATGGGGACCCGGCGATGGGATGGGATCCCTGGTATGGGATCCCTGGGATGGGATGGGATGGGATGGGATCCCTGGGATGGGATGGGATCCCTGGGATGGGATCCCTGGAATGTGATCCCTGGGATGGGATGGGATCCCTGGGATGGGATGGAATCCCTGGGATGGGATCCCTGGGATAGGATGTGATCCCTGTGTTGGGATCGAATCCCTGGGATGGCATCCCTGGGATGGGATGGAATCTCTGGGATGGGATCCCTGGGATGGGATTGATTGGGTTGGAATGGGATGGGATCCCCGGGTTGGGATGGGTTCCATGGGATGGGATCCCTGGGATGGGATGGGATGGGATCCCTGGGATGGGATGGGATGGGATGGGATCCTTGGATGGGATGGGATGGGATGGCTGGGATGGGATGGGATGGGATCCGTGGGATGGGATGTGATCCCTGGGATGGCATGGGGTGAGATGGGATGGGATGGTATGGGATGGGATGGGATCCCTGGGATTGGATGGGATGGGATCCCTGGGTTAGGATTGGTTGGGATGGGATCCCTGGGATGGGATGGGATGGGATCCTTGGATGGGATCGCATGGGATGCCTGGGATGGGATGGGATGGGATGGGATCCGTGGGATGGGATGTAATCCCTGGGATGGGATGGGGTGAGATGGGATGGGATGGGATCCCTGGGATTGGATGGGATGGGATCCCTGGGTTAGGATTGGTTGGGATGGGATACCTGGGATGGGATGGAATCCCTGGGATGAGATCGCTGGGATGGGATGTGATGTGATGGGATGGGATGGGATGGGATGGGATGGGATGGGATCCCTGCGATGGGATGGGATGGTATGGTATCCCTGGGATGGTGTCCCTTGGATGGGATGGGATGGGATGGGATGGGATGGGATGGGATGGGAGGGGATGGGATGGGATTGGATGGGATGGGGTGGGATGGGATGGGATGGGATGGGATTGGATGGGATGGGGTGGGATGGGATGGGATTGGCTACAATGGGTTGGGATGGGATGGGATCAGTGGGATGGGATGGGATGGGATGAAATAGGATCCCTGGGATGGTACAGAATGGGATCCCTGGGATGGGATGGGATACCTGGTATGGGATCCCTAGGATGGGATGGGATGGGATGGGATGGGGTAGGATGGGATGGGATGGGTTGGGATGGGATGGGATCCCTGGGATCGGATGGGATGGGATGGGATGGGATCGATGGGATGGGAGGGGAGGGGATGGGATCCCTGGGATGGGATCCCTGGGATGGGATCCCTGGGATGGGATGGGATCCCTGGGATGGGATCCCTTGGATGGGATGGGATGGGATGGGATCCCTGGGATGGGATGGTATCCCTGTGATGGGATACCTGGGATGGGATCGGATGGGATTGGATGGGATAGGATGGGATCCCTGGGATGGGATGGGATGCGATGGGATGGGATCCCTGGGATGGGATCGGATGGGATGCCTGGGATGGGATGGGATGGGATCCGTGGGATGGGATGGGATCCCTGGGATGGGATGGGGTGAGATGGGATGGGATGGGATGGGATGGGATCCCTGGGATTGGATGGGACGGGATGGGATCCCTGGGCTGGGATTGGTTGGGATGGGATACCTGGGATGGGATGGAATCCCTGGGATGAGATCGATGGGATGGGATGGGATGGGATCCCTGGGATGGGATCGGATGGTATCCCTGGGATGGGATGGGATGGGATGGGATGGGATGGGATCCCTGGGATGGGATGGGATCCCTGGGATGGGATGTGTTCACTGGGATGGGTTGGGATCCCTGGAATCGGATGGGATTCCTGGGATGGGATGGGATGGGATCCCTGGGATAGTATGGGATTCCTGCGTTGGGATCGAATCCCTGGGATGGCATCCGTGAGATGGGATGAGATCTCTAACATGGGATCCCTGGGATGAGATGGGATGGGATGGAATGGGATGGGATCCTTGGGATGGGATGGGATGGGATCCCTGGAATGGGATGGGATCCCTGGAATGGGATGGGATTCCTGGGATGGGAATGGATGGGATGGGATGGGATTGGATGGGATGGGATCACTGGGATGGGATGGGATCCCTGTGATGGGATGGGATCCCTGTGATGGGATTTGTTGGGATGGGATCCCTGTGATGGGATGGAATACCTGGGATGAGATCGCTGGGATGGGATGGGATGGGATCCCTGCACTGGGATGGGATCGGATGGTATCCATGGGATGGGATCCATGGGATGGGATCGGATGTGATTGCATGGGATGGGACTGGATGGGATGGGCTAGAATGGGTTGGGATGGGATGGGATCAATGGGATGGGAGCGGAGGGGATGGGATGGGATGGGTTGGGATCCCTGGTATGGGATCCCTTGGATGGGATGTGATCCCTGGTATGGGATCCCTGGGATGGGATGGGATGGGATGGGATGGGATGGGATGGGATGGGATGGGATGGGATCGATGGGATGGGATGGGATGGGTTGGGATGGGTTGGGATTGGATAGGATCGCTGGGATTGGATCCCTGGGATGAGATGGGAACCCTGTGATGGGATCCCTGGGATGGGATGGGATGGGATGGGATGGGATGGGATGGGATGGGATGGGATGGGATGGAATGGGATGGGATGGGATTGGATGGGATGGCATGGGTTGGGATGGGATTCGATGGGATGGGATGGGATCCCTGGGATGGGATCGGATGGGATGGGATGGGATCCCTGGGATGGGTAGGGATCCCTGGGATGGGATGGCCTCCCTGGGATGGGATCCATGGGATGGGTTACTTGGGATGGGATAGGATCCCTAGGATGGGAGAGGATGGGATGGGATATGTTGGGATGGGATGGGATCCCTGGGATGGGATGGGATCCCTGGGATGGGATCCCTGGAATGTGATCCCTCGTATGGGATGGGATCCCTGGGATGGGATGGAATCCCTGGGATGGGATCCCTGGGATGGGATGGGATGGGATGGGATGGGGTGGGATGGGATGGGATGGGATGGGATTGGCTACAATGGGTTGGGATGGGATACCTGGTATGGGATCCCTAGGATGGGATGGGATGGGATGGGATGCGATGGGATAGGATGGGATGGGATGGGGTAGGATGGGATGGGATGGGTTGGGATGGGATCCCTGGGATGGGATGGGATTCCTTGGATGGGATCTCTGGGATCGGATGGTATCCATGGGATGGGATGGGTTGGGATGGGATGGAATCCCTGGGATGGGGACCCGGGGATGGGATGGGATCCCTGGTATGGGATCCCTGGGATAGGATGGGATCCCTGGGTTGGGATCGAATCCCTGGGATGGCATCCCTGGGATGGGATGGGATGGAATCTCTGGGATGGGATCCCTGGGATGGGATTGGATGGGTTGGAATGGGATGGGATCCCTGGGTTGGGATGGGTTCCATGGGATGGGATCCCTGGGATGGGATGGGGTGAGATGGGATGGGATGGGATGGGATCCCTGGGATTGGATGGGATGGGATCCCTGCGTTAGGTTTGGTTGGGATGGGATATCTGGGATGGGATGGAATCCCTGGGATGAGATCGCTGGGATGGGATGTGATGGGATGGGATGGGATGGGATGGGATGGTGTCCCTGGGATGGTGTCCCTGGGATGGGATGGGATGGGATGGGATGGGATGGGATGGGATGGGATGGGATGGGATGGGATTGGATGGGATGGGGTGGGATGGGATGGGATGGGATTGGCTACAATGGGTTGGGATGGGATGGGATCAGTGGGATGGTATGGGATGAAATAGGATCCCTGGGATGGTACGGAATGGGATCCCTGGGATGGGATGGGATACCTGGTATGGGATCCCTAGGATGGGATGGGATGGGATGGGATGGGATGGGATGGGATGGGATCCCTGGGATGTTATGGGATCCGTGGGATGTGATGGGATGGGATTCCTGGGATGGGAATGGGTGGGATGGGATGGGATCACAGGGATGGGATGGAATCCCTGGGATGAGATCGCTCGGATGGGATGTGATGGGATGGGATGGGATGGGATGGGATCCCTGCGATGGGATGGGATGGGATGGGATGGGATGGCATCCCTGAGATGGGATCGGATGGGATGCCTGGGATGGGATGGGATACCTGGTATGGGATCCCTAGGATGGGATGGGATGGGATGGGATGGGATGGGATGGGATGGGATGGGATGGGATGGGATGGGATGGGATGGGATGGGATAGGATGGGATGGGATGGGGTAGGATGGGTTGGGATGGGATCGGATCCCTGGGATGGGATGGGATCCATGGGATGGGATGGGTTGGGATGGGATGGAATCCCTGGGATGGGGACCCGGGGATGGGATGGGATCTCTGGTATGCGATCCCTGGGATGGGATGGGATGGGATGGGATGGGATCGGATGGGATCCCTGGGATGGGATGGGATGGGATCCCTGGGATGGGATGGGATCCCTGGGATGGGATATCTGGGATGGGATGTGATGGGACGGGATGGGATGGGATGGGGTGGGAAGGGATGGGATGGGCTACAATGGGATGGGATGGGTTTGGATGGGATGGGATTCCTGGGATGGGATGGGATGGGATGGGATGGGATGGGATTCCTGGGATGGGATGGGATGGGATGGGATGGGATGCCATGGCAAGGGGTCCGCGGGATGAGATGGGATGGGATGGGATACGTGGGATGGGATGGGATCCCTGGGATGGGATGGGATGAGATGGGATGGGATGGGATGGGATCCCTGGGTTGGGACTGGTTGGGATGGGATACCTGGGATGGGATGGAATCCCTGGGATGAGATCGCTGGGATGGGATGGGATGGGATGGGATGGGATGGGATGGGATGGGATGGGATGGGATTGGATGGGATGGGGTGGGATGGGATTGGCTACAATGGGATGGGATGAAATGGGATCCCTGGGATGGTACGGAATGGGATCCCTGGGATGGGATGGGATACCTGCTATGGGATCCCTAGGGCGGGATGGGAGGGGATGGGATGGGATAGGATGGGATGGGATGGGGTAGGATGGGATGGGATGGGTTGGGATGGGATGGGATACCTGGGATGGGATGGGATCCCTGGGATGGGATCCCTGGGATGGGATGGGATGGGATGGGATTGGATGGGATGGGATGGGATCGGATGGGATCCCTGGGATGGGATGGGATCCCTGGTATGGGATATCTGGGATGGGATGTGATGGGACGGGACGGGATGGGATGGGCTACAATGGGATGGGATGGGATGGGATGGGTTGGGATGGGATGGTATGGGATGGGATGGGGTGGGATCCCTGGGTTGGGATTGGTTGGGATGGGATACCTGGGATGGGATGGAATCCCTGGGATGAGATCCCTGGGATGGGATGGGATGGGATGGGATAGGATGGGATGGGATGGGATGGGATGGGATGGGATGGGATGGGATGGCATGGGGTGGGATGGGATGGGATGGGACAGGATGGGATGGGATGGGATCCCTGCGATGGGATGGGATGGGATGGGATGGGATGGAATGGGATCCCTGGGTTGGTACGGAATGGGATCCCTGGGATGGGATGGGATACCTGGTATGGGAGCCCTGGGATGGGATGGGATGGGATGGGATGGGATGGGATGGGATGGGATGGGATGGGATGGGATGGGATGGGATGGGATGGGATGGGATGGGATTGGATGGGATGGGATGGGATGGGATCGGATGGGATCCCTGGGATGGGATGGGACGGGATGGGATGGGATCCCTGGGATGGGATGGGATGCCTGTGATGGGATGGGATCTCTGGGATGGCATGGGATGGGATCGGATGGGATGGCATGGGTTGGCATGGGATTCGATGGGATGGGATGGGATTGGTTGGGATGGGATGCGATCCCTGGGATGGGATGGGATGGGATGGGATCCCTGGGATGGGATGGGATCCATGGGATGGGATGGAATGTGATGGGGTGGGATGGGATGGGATGGGTTGGGATGGGATGGGATCCCTGGGATGGGATGGGATGGGATCCCTGGGATGGGAACAGATGAAATGGGATCCCTGGGATGGGATGGAATCCCTGGGATGGGATCCATGGGATGGGTTACTTGGGATGGGATGGGATCCCTGGGATGGGATCCCTGGAATGTGATCCCTCGTATGGGATGGGATCCCTGGGATGGGATGGAATCCCTGGGATGGGATCCGTGGGATGTGATGGGATGGGATTCCGGGGATGGGAATGGGTGGGATGGGATGGGATCACAGGGATGGGATGGAATTCCTGGGATGAGATCGCTGGGATGGGATGTGATGGGATGGGATGGGATGGGATGGGATCCCTGCGATATGATGGGATGGTATGGGATGGGATCCCTGGGATGGGATCGGATGGGATGGGATGGGTTGGGATGGGATGGGATGGGATGGGGTGGGATGGGATGGGATTGGATGTGATGGGGTGGGATGGGATGGGATGGGATTGGCTACAATGGTTTGGGATGGGATGGGATCGATGGGATGGGATGGGATGGGATGGAATGGGATCCCTGGGATGGGATCCGTGGGATGGGATGGGATGGGATGGGATGGGATGGGATGGGATGGGATGGGATGGGATGGGATGGGATGGGATAGGATGGGATGGGATGGGGTAGGATGGGATGGGATGGGTTGGGATGGGATGGGATCCCTGGGATGGGATCCCTGGGATGGGATCTCTGGGATCGGATGGTATCCATGGGATGGGATGGGTTGGGATGGGATGGAATCCCTGGGATGGGGACCCGGGGATGGGATGGGATCCCTGGGATGGGATCCCTGGGATGGGATGGGATGGGATCCCTGGGATGGGATGGGATCCCTGGGATGGGATCCCTGGAATGTGATCCCTGGGATGGGATGGGATCCCTGGGATGGGATGGAATCCCTGGGATGGGATCCCTGGGATAGGATTGGATGGGTTGGAATGGGATGGGATCCCTCGGTTGGGATGGGTTCCATGGGATGGGATCCCTGGGATGGGATGTGATGGGATGGGATTGGATGGGATGGGATCCCTGGGATGGGATGGGATGGGATGCCTGGGATGGGATGGGATGGGATCCGTGGGTTAGGATTGGTTGGGATGGGATACCTGGGATGGGATGGAATCCCTGGGATGAGATCGCTGGGATGGGATGTGATGGGATGGGATGGGATGGGATGGGATCCCTGCAATGGGATGGGATGGTATGGTATCCCTGGGATGGTGTCCCTGGGATGGGATGGGATGGGATGGGATGGGATGAAATAGGATCCCTGGGATGGTACGGAATGGGATCCCTGGGATGGGATGGGATACCTGGTATGGGATCCCTAGGATGGGATGGGATGGGATGGGATGGGATGGGATGGGATGGGTTGGGATGGGTTCCCTGGGATGGGATCCCTGGGATGGGATCTCTGGGATGGGATGGTATCCATGGGATGGGATGGGTTGGGATGGGATGGAATCCCTGGGATGGGGACCCGGGGATGGGATCTCTGGTATGGGATCCCTGGGATGGGATGGAATCCCTGGGATGGGGACCCGGGGATGGGATCTCTGGTATGGGATCCCTGGGATGGGATGGGATGGGATGGGACGGGATGGGATGGGATTGGATGGGATGGGATCGGATGGGATCCCTTGGATGGGATGGGATGGGATGGGATCCCTGGGATGGGATGGGATCCCTGGGATGGGATATCTGGGATGGGATGTGATGGGATGGGATTGGATGGGATGGGTTGGGATGGTATGGGCTAGAATGGGTTGGGATGGGATGGGATCAATGGGATGGGAGCGGAGGGGATGGGATGGGATGGGTTGGGATCCCTGGGATGGGATCCCTTGGATGGGATGTGATCCCTGGTATGGGATCCCTGGGATGGGATGGGATGGGATGGGATGGGATGGGATGGGATCGATGGGATGGGATGGGATGGGTTGGGATGGGTTGGGATTGGATAGGATCGCTGGGATTGGATCCCTGGGATGAGATGGGAACCCTGTGATGGGATCCCTGGGATGGGATGGGATGGGATGGGATGGGATGGGATGGGATGGGATGGAATGGGATGGGATGGGACTGGATGGGATGGCATGGGTTGGGATGGGATTCGATGGGATGGGATGGGATCCCTGGGATGGGATCGGATGGGATGGGATGGGATCCCTGGGATGGGTAGGGATCCCTGGGATGGGATGGCCTCCCTGGGATGGGATCCATGGGATGGGTTACTTGGAATGGGATAGGATCCCTAGGATGGGAGAGGATGGGATGGGATATGTTGGGATGGGATGGGATCCCTGGGATGGGATGGGATCCCTGGGATGGGATCCCTGGAATGTGATCCCTCATATGGGATGGGATCCCTGGGATGGGATGGAATCCCTGGGATGGGATCCCTGGGATGGGATGGGATGGGATGGGATGGGATCCCTGGGATGTTATGGGATCCGTGGGATGTGATGGGATGGGATTCCTGGGATGGGAATGGGTGGGATGGGATGGGATCACAGGGATGGGATGGAATCCCTGGGATGAGATCGCTCGGGTGGGATGTGATGGGATGGGATGGGATGGGATCCCTGCGATGGGATGGGATGGGATGGGATGGGATGGCATCCCTGAGATGGGATCGGATGCGATGCCTGGGATGGGATGGGATCCGTGGGATGGGATGTGATCCCTGGGATGGGATGGGGTGAGATGGGATGGGATGGGATGGGATGGGATCCCTGCAATGGGATGGGATGGTATGGTATCCCTGGGATGGTGTCCCTGGGATGGGATGGGATGGGATGGGATGGGATGAAATAGGATCCCTGGGATGGTACGGAATGGGATCCCTGGGATGGGACGGGATACCTGGTATGGGATCCCTAGGATGGGATGGGATGGGATGGGATGGGATGGGATGGGATGGGATGGGATGGGATGGGTTGGGATGGGTTCCCTGGGATGGGATCCCTGGGATGGGATCTCTGGGATGGGATGGTATCCATGGGATGGGATGGGTTGGGATGGGATGGAATCCCTGGGATGGGGACCCGGGGATGGGATCTCTGGTATGGGATCCCTGGGATGGGATGGGATGGGATGGGATGGGATGGGATGGGATGGGATGGGATTGGATGGGATGGGATCGGATGGGATCCCTTGGATGGGATGGGATGGGATCCCTGGGATGGGATGGGATCCCTGGGATGGGATATCTGGGATGGGATGTGATGGGATGGGATTGGATGGGATGGGTTGGGATGGTATGGGCTAGAATGGGTTGGGATGGGATGGGATCAATGGGATGGGAGCGGAGGGGATGGGATGGGATGGGTTGGGATCCCTGGGATGGGATCCCTTGGATGGGATGTGATCCCTGGTATGGGATCCCTGGGATGGGATGGGATGGGATGGGATGGGATGGGATCGATGGGATGGGATGGGATGGGTTGGGATGGGTTGGGATTGGATAGGATCGCTGGGATTGGATCCCTGGGATGAGATGGGAACCCTGTGATGGGATCCCTGGGATGGGATGGGATGGGATGGGATGGGATGGGATGGGATGGGATGGGATGGGATGGGATGGGATGGAATGGGATGGGATGGGATTGGATGGGATGGCATGGGTTGGGATGGGATTCGATGGGATGGGATGGGATCCCTGGGATGGGATCGGATGGGATGGGATGGGATCCCTGGGATGGGTAGGGATCCCTGGGATGGGATGGCCTCCCTGGGATGGGATCCATGGGATGGGTTACTTGGGATGGGATAGGATCCCTAGGATGGGAGAGGATGGGATGGGATATGTTGGGATGGGATGGGATCCCTGGGATGGGATGGGATCCCTGGGATGGGATCCCTGGAATGTGATCCCTCGTATGGGATGGGATCCCTGGGATGGGATGGAATCCCTGGGATGGGATCCCTGGGATGGGATGGGATGGGATGGGATGGGATCCCTGGGATGTTATGGGATCCGTGGGATGTGATGGGATGGGATTCCTGGGATGGGAATGGGTGGGATGGGATGGGATCACAGGGATGGGATGGAATCCCTGGGATGAGATCGCTCGGATGGGATGTGATGGGATGGGATGGGATGGGATGGGATCCCTGCGATGGGATGGGATGGGATGGGATGGGATGGGATGGGATGGCATCCCTGAGATGGGATCGGATGGGATGCCTGGGATGGGATGGGATCCGTGGGATGGGATGTGATCCCTGGGATGGGATGGGGTGAGATGGGATGGGATGGGATGGGATGGGGTCCCTGGGATTAGATGGGATGGGATGGGATGGGATGGGTTGGGATGGGATGGGATGGGTTGGGATGGGATGGGATGGGATTGGATGGTATCCCTGGGATGGTGTCCCTGGGATGGGATGGGATGGGATGGGATGGGATGGGATGGGATGGGATGGGATGGGATGCGATGGGATGGGATGGGATGGGATGGGATGGGATGGGATGGGGTGGGATGGGATGGGATTGGATGGGATGGGGTGGGATGGGATGGGATTGGCTACAATGGGTTGGGATGGGATGGGATCGATGGGATGGGATGGGATGGCATGGAATGGGATCCCTGGGATGGTACGGAATGGGATCCCTGGGATGGGATGGGATACCTGGTATGGGATCCCTAGGATGGCATGGGATGGGATGGGATGGGATGGGATGGGATGGGATCCCTGGGATGGGATACCTGGGATGGGATCGGATGGGATCGGATGGGATGGGATGCCTGGGATGGGGTGGGATGGGATGGCATGGGATCCCTGGGATGGGATCGGATGGGATCCCTGGGATGGGATGGGATGGGATGGGATGGGATGGGATGGGATACCTGGTGTGGGATCCCTAGGATGGGATGGGATGGGATGGGATGGGATGGGATGGGATGGGATCCCTGGGATGGGATACCTGGGATGGGATCGGATGGGATCGGATGGGATGGGATGCCTGGGATGGGATGGGATGGGATGGGATGGGATCCCTGGGATGGGATCGGATGGGATCCCTGGGATGGGATGGGATGGGATGGGACGGGATGGGATGGGATGGGATCCCTGGGATGGGATGGGATCCCTGGGATGGGATGTGTTCACTGGGATGGGTTGGGATCCCTGGAATCGGATGGGATTCCTGGGATGGGATGGGATCCCTGGGATAGTATGGGATTCCTGCGTTGGGATCGAATCCCTGGGATGGCATCCGTGAGATGGGATGAGATCTCTAACATGGGATCCCTGGGATGGGATGTGATCCCTGGGATGAGATGGGATGGGATGGAATGGGATGGGATCCTTGGGATGGGATGGGATCCCTGGGATGTTATCCCTGGGATGGGATGGGATCCCTGGGATGGGATGGGATGGGATGGGACGGGATGGGATGGGATGGGATGGGATGGGATGGGATGGGATGGGATGGAATGGGATGGGATGGGATGGGATCCCTGGAATGGGATGGGATCCCTGGAATGGGATGGGATGGGATTCCTGGGATGGGAATGGATGGGATGGGTTGGGATTGGATGGGATGGGATCACTGGGATGGGATGGGATCCCTGTGATGGGATGGGATGGGATCCCTGTGATGGGATTTGTAGGGATGGGATCCCTGTGATGGGATGGAATACCTGGGATGAGATCGCTGGGATGGGATGGGATGGGATCCCTGCACTGGGATGGGATCGGATGGTATCCATGGGATGGGATACATGGGATGGGATCGGAGGTGATTGCATGGGATGGGATTGGATGGGATGGGCTAGAATGGGTTGGGATGGGATGGGATCAATGGGATGGGAGCGGAGGGGATGGGATGGTTTGGGATCCCTGGGATGGGATCCCTTGGATGGGATGTGATCCCTGGTATGGGATCCCTGGGATGGGATGGGATGGGATGGGTTGGGATGGGTTGGGTTGGGATGGGATAGGATCGCTGGGATTGGATCCCTGGGATGAGATGGGAACCCTGTGATGGGATCCCTGGGATGGGATGGCATGGGTTGGGATGGGATTCGATGGGATGGGATGGGATCCCTGGGATGGGATCGGATGGGATCCCTGGGATGGGTAGGGATCCCTGGGATGGGATGGCCTCCCTGGGATGGGATCCATGGGATGGGTTACTTGGGATGGGATAGGATCCCTAGGATGGGAGAGGATGGGATGGGATATGTTGGGATGGGATGGGATCCCTGGGATGGGATGGGATCCCTGGGATGGGATCCCTGGAATGTGATCCCTAGTATGGGATGGGATCCCTGGGATGGGATGCCTGGGATGGGATGAGATGGGATGGGATCCCTGGGATGTTATGGGATCCGTGGGATGTGATGGGATGGGATTCCTGGGATGGGAATGGGTGGGATGGGATGGGATCACAGGGATGGGATGGAATCCCTGGGATGAGATCGCTCGGATGGGATGTGATGGGATGGGATGGGATGGGATGGGATCCCTGCGATGGGATGGGATGGGATGGGATGGGATGGGGTGGGATGGGATGGGATTGGATGGGATGGGGTGGGATGGGATGGGATTGGCTACAATGGGTTGGGATGGGATGGGATCGATGGGATGGGATGGGATGGCATGGAATGGGATCCCTGGGATGGTACGGAATGGGATCCCTGGGATGGGATGGGATACCTGGTATGGGATCCCTAGGATGGCATGGGATGGGATGGGATGGGATGGGATGGGATGGGATCCCTGGGATGGGATACCTGGGATGGGATCGGATGGGATCGGATGGGATGGGATGCCTGGGATGGGGTGGGATGGGATGGCATGGGATCCCTGGGATGGGATCGGATGGGATCCCTGGGATGGGATGGGATGGGATGGGATGGGATGGGATACCTGGTGTGGGATCCCTAGGATGGGATGGGATGGGATGGGATGGGATGGGATGGGATGGGATGGGATCCCTGGGATGGGATACCTGGGATGGGATCGGATGGGATCGGATGGGATGGGATGCCTGGGATGGGATGGGATGGGATGGGATGGGATCCCTGGGATGGGATCGGATGGGATCCCTGGGATGGGATGGGATGGGATGGGACGGGATGGGATGGGATGGGATCCCTGGGATGGGATGGGATCCCTGGGATGGGATGTGTTCACTGGGATGGGTTGGGATCCCTGGAATCGGATGGGATTCCTGGGATGGGATGGGATCCCTGGGATAGTATGGGATTCCTGCGTTGGGATCGAATCCCTGGGATGGCATCCGTGAGATGGGATGAGATCTCTAACATGGGATCCCTGGGATGGGATGTGATCCCTGGGATGAGATGGGATGGGATGGAATGGGATGGGATCCTTGGGATGGGATGGGATCCCTGGGATGTTATCCCTGGGATGGGATGGGATCCCTGGAATGGGATGGGATCCCTGGAATGGGATGGGATGGGATTCCTGGGATGGGAATGGATGGGATGGGTTGGGATTGGATGGGATGGGATCACTGGGATGGGATGGGATCCCTGTGATGGGATGGGATGGGATCCCTGTGATGGGATTTGTAGGGATGGGATCCCTGTGATGGGATGGAATACCTGGGATGAGATCGCTGGGATGGGATGGGATGGGATCCCTGCACTGGGATGGGATCGGATGGTATCCATGGGATGGGATACATGGGATGGGATCGGAGGTGATTGCATGGGATGGGATTGGATGGGATGGGCTAGAATGGGTTGGGATGGGATGGGATCAATGGGATGGGAGCGGAGGGGATGGGATGGTTTGGGATCCCTGGGATGGGATCCCTTGGATGGGATGTGATCCCTGGTATGGGATCCCTGGGATGGGATGGGATGGGATGGGTTGGGATGGGTTGGGTTGGGATGGGATAGGATCGCTGGGATTGGATCCCTGGGATGAGATGGGAACCCTGTGATGGGATCCCTGGGATGGGATGGCATGGGTTGGGATGGGATTCGATGGGATGGGATGGGATCCCTGGGATGGGATCGGATGGGATCCCTGGGATGGGTAGGGATCCCTGGGATGGGATGGCCTCCCTGGGATGGGATCCATGGGATGGGTTACTTGGGATGGGATAGGATCCCTAGGATGGGAGAGGATGGGATGGGATATGTTGGGATGGGATGGGATCCCTGGGATGGGATGGGATCCCTGGGATGGGATCCCTGGAATGTGATCCCTAGTATGGGATGGGATCCCTGGGATGGGATGCCTGGGATGGGATGAGATGGGATGGGATCCCTGGGATGTTATGGGATCCGTGGGATGTGATGGGATGGGATTCCTGGGATGGGAATGGGTGGGATGGGATGGGATCACAGGGATGGGATGGAATCCCTGGGATGAGATCGCTCGGATGGGATGTGATGGGTTGGGATGGGATGGGATGGGATCCCTGCGATGGGATGGGATGGGATGGGATGGGATGGGATGGGATGGGATGGGATGGGATGGGATGGGATGGGATGGCATCCATGAGATGGGATCGGATGGGATGCCTGGGATGGGATGGGATCCGTGGGATGGGATGTGATCCCTGGGATGGGATGGGGTGAGATGGGATGGGATGGGATGGGATGGGGTCCCTGGGATTGGATGGGATGGGATGGGATGGGATGGGATGGGATGGGATGGGATGGGTTGGGATGGGATGGGATGGGATTGGATGGGATGGGTTGGGATGGTATGGTATCCCTGGGATGGTGTCCCTGGGATGGGATGGGATGGGATGGGATGGGATGGGATGGGATGGGATGGGATGGGATGGGATGGGATGCGATGGGATGGGATGGGATGGGGTGGGATGGGATGGGATTGGATGGGATGGGGTGGGATGGGATGGGATTGGCTACAATGGGTTGGGATGGGATCGATGGGATGGGATGGGATGGGATGGGATGGGATGGGATGGGATGGGATGGGATGGGGTGGGATGGGATGGGATTGGATGGGATGGGGTGGGATGGGGTGGGATTGGCTACAATGGGTTGGGATGGGATACCTGGTATGGGATCCCTAGGATGGGATGGGATGGGATGGGATGCGATGGGATAGGATGGGATGGGATGGGGTAGGATGGGATGGGATGGGTTGGGATGGGATCCCTGGGATGGGATGGGATTCCTTGGATGGGATCTCTGGGATCGGATGGTATCCATGGGATGGGATGGGTTGGGATGGGATGGAATCCCTGGGATGGGGACCCGGCGATGGGATGGGATCCCTGGTATGGGATCCCTGGGATAGGATGGGATCCCTGGGTTGGGATCGAATCCCTGGGATGGCATCCCTGGGATGGGATGGGATGGAATCTCTGGGATGGGATCCCTGGGATGGGATTGGATGGGTTGGAATGGGATGGGATCCCTGGGTTGGGATGGGTTCCATGGGATGGGATCCCTGGGATGGGATGGGGTGAGATGGGATGGGATGGGATGGGATCCCTGGGATTGGATGGGATGGGATCCCTGCGTTAGGTTTGGTTGGGATGGGATATCTGGGATGGGATGGAATCCCTGTGATGGGATCCCTGGGATGGGATGGTATGGGATGGGATGGGATGGGATGGAATGGGATGGGATGGGATTGGATGGGATGGCATGGGTTGGGATGGGATTCGATGGGATGGGATGGGATCCCTGGGATGGGATCGGATGGGATGGGATGGGATCCCTGGGATGGGTAGGGATCCCTGGGATGGGATGGCCTCCCTGGGATGGGATCCATGGGATGGGTTACTTGGGATGGGATAGGATCCCTAGGATGGGAGAGGATGGGATGGGATATGTTGGGATGGGATGGGATCCCTGGGATGGGATGGGATCCTTGGGATGGGATCCCTGGAATGTGACCCCTCGTATGGGATGGGATCCCTGGGATGGGATGGAATCCCTGGGATGGGATCCCTGGGATGGGATGGGATGGGATGGGATCCCTGGGATGTTATGGGATCCGTGGGATGTGATGGGATGGGATTCCTGGGATGGGAATGGGTGGGATGGGATGGGATCACAGGGATGGAATGGAATCCCTGGGATGAGATCGCTCGGATGGTATGTGATGGGATGGGATGGGATGGGATGGGATCCCTGCGATGGGATGGGATGGGATGGGATGGGATGGGATGGGATGGCATCCCTGAGACGGGATCGGATGGGATGCCTGGGATGGGATGGGATCCGTGGGATGGGATGTGATCCCTGGGATGGGATGGGGTGAGATGGGATGGGATGGGATGGGATGGGGTCCCTGGGATTAGATGGGATGGGATGGGATGGGATGGGTTGGGATGGGATGGGATGGGTTGGGATGGGATGGGATGGGATTGGATGGTATCCCTGGGATGGTGTCCCTGGGATGGGATGGGATGGGATGGGATGGGATGCGATGGGATGGGATGGGATGGGATGGGATGGGATGGGATGGGATGGGATGGGGTGGGATGGGATGGGATTGGATGGGATGGGGTGGGATGGGATGGGATTGGCTACAATGGGTTGGGATGGGATGGGATCGATGGGATGGGATGGGATGGGATGGAATGGGATCCCTGGGATGGTACGGAATGGGATCCCTGGGATGGGATGGGATACCTGGTATGGGATCCCTAGGATGGGATGGGATGGGATGGGATGGGATGGGAAGGGATGGGATGGGATCCCTGGTATGGGATACCTGGGATGGGATCGGATGGGATCGGATGGGATGGGATGCCTGGGATGGGGTGGGATGGGATGGGATGGGATCCCTGGGATGGGATCGGATGGGATCCCTGGGATGGGATGGGATGGGATGGGATGGGATACCTGGTGTGGGATCCCTAGGATGGGATTGGATGGGATGGGATGGGATGGGATGGGATGGGATCCCTGGGATGGGATACCTGGGATGGGATCGGATGGGATCGGATGGGATGGGATGCCTGGGATGGGATGGGATGGGATGGGATGGGATGGGATGGGATCCCTGGGATGGGATCGGATGGGATCCCTGGGACGGGATGGGATGGGATGGGATGGGATGGGATCCCTGGGATGGGATCGGATGGGATCCCTGGGATGGGATGGGATGGGATGGGATGGGATGGGATCCCTGGGATGGGATGGGATCCCTGGGATGGGATGTATTCACTGGGATGGGTTGGGATCCCTGGAATCGGATGGGATTCCTGGGATGGGATGGGATGGGATCCCTGGGATAGTATGGGATTCCTGCGTTGGGATCGAATCCCTGGGATGGCATCCGTGAGATGGGATGAGATCTCTAACATGGAATCCCTGGGATGGGATGTGATCCCTGGGATGAGATGGGATGGGATGGAATGGGATGGGATCCTTGGGATGGGATGGGATCCCTGGGATGTTATCCCTGGGATGGGATGGGATCCCTGGGATGGGATGGGATGTGATGGGATGGGATGGGATGGGATGGGATGGAATGGGATGGGATGGGATGGGATCCCTGGAATGGGATGGGATCCCTGGAATGGGATGGGATGGGATTCCTGGGATGGGAATGGATGGGATGGGATGGGATTGGATGGGATGGGATCACTGGGATGGGATGGGATCCCTGTGATGGGATGGGATGGGATCCCTGTGATGGGATTTGTTGGGATGGGATCCCTGTGATGGGATGGAATACCTGGGATGAGATCGCTGGGATGGGATGGGATGGGATCCCTGCACTGGGATGGGATCGGATGGTATCCATGGGATGGGATACATGGGATGGGATCGGAGGTGATTGCATGGGATGGGATTGGATGGGATGGGCTAGAATGGGTTGGGATGGGATGGGATCAATGGGATGGGAGCGGAGGGGATGGGATGGTTTGGGATCCCTGGGATGGGATCCCTTGGATGGGATGTGATCCCTGGTATGGGATCCCTGGGATGGGATGGGATGGGATGGGATGGGATCGATGGGATGGGATGGGATGGGTTGGGATGGGTTGGGTTGGGATGGGATAGGATCGCTGGGATTGGATCCCTGGGATGAGATCGGAACCCTGTGATGGGATCCCTGGGATGGGATGGGATGGGATGGGATGGGATGGGATGGGATGGGATGGGATGGGATTGGATGGGATGGGATGGAATGGGATGGGATGGGATTGGATGGGATGGCATGGGTTGGGATGGGATTCGATGGGATGGGATGGGATCCCTGGGATGGGATCGGATGGGATCCCTGGGATGGGTAGGGATCCCTGGGATGGGATGGCCTCCCTGGGATGGGATCCATGGGATGGGTTACTTGGGATGGGATAGGATCCCTAGGATGGGAGAGGATGGGATGGGATATGTTGGGATGGGATGGGATCCCTGGGATGGGATGGGATCCCTGGGATGGGATCCCTGGAATGTGATCCCTAGTATGGGATGGGATCCCTGGGATGGGATGCCTGGGATGGGATGAGATGGGATGGGATCCCTGGGATGTTATGGGATCCGTGGGATGTGATGGGATGGGATTCCTGGGATGGGAATGGGTGGGATGGGATGGGATCACAGGGATGGGATGGAATCCCTGGGATGAGATCGCTCGGATGGGATGTGATGGGATGGGATGGGATGGGATCCCTGCGATGGGATGGGATGGGATGGGATGGGATGGGATGGGATGGCATCCCTGAGATGGGATCGGATGGGATGCCTGGGATGGGATGGGATCCGTGGGATGGGATGTGATCCCTGGGATGGGATGGGGTGAGATGGGATGGGATGGGATGGGGTCCCTGGGATTGGATGGGATGGGATGGGATGGGATGGGATGGGATGGGATGGGATGGGATGGGTTGGGATGGGATGGGATTGGATGGGATGGGTTGGGATGGTATGGTATCCCTGGGATGGTGTCCCTGGGATGGGATGGGATGGGATGGGATGGGATGGGATGGGATGGGATGGGATGGGATGCGATGGAATGGGATGGGATGGGATGGGGTGGGATGGGATGGGATTGGATGGGATGGGGTGGGATGGGATGGGATTGGCTACAATGGGTTGGGATGGGATGGGATCGATGGGATGGGATGGGATGGGATGGGATGGGATGGGATGGGGTGGGAAGGGATGGGATTGGATGGGATGGGGTGGGATGGAATGGGATTGGCTACAATGGGTTGGGATGGGATACCTGGTATGGGATCCCTAGGATGGGATGGGATGGGATGGGATGGGATGCGATGGGATAGGATGGGATGGGATGGGGTAGGATGGGATGGGATGGGTTGGGATGGGATCCCTGGGATGGGATGGGATTCCTTGGATGGGATCTCTGGGATCGGATGGTATCCATGGGATGGGATGGGTTGGGATGGGATGGAATCCCTGGGATGGGGACCCGGGGATGGGATGGGATCCCTGGTATGGGATCCCTGGGATAGGATGGGATCCCTGGGTTGGGATCGAATCCCTGGGATGGCATCCCTGGGATGGGATGGGATGGAATCTCTGGGATGGGATCCCTGGGATGGGATTGGATGGGTTGGAATGGGATGGGATCCCTGGGTTGGGATGGGTTCCATGGGATGGGATCCCTGGGATGGGATGGGGTGAGATGGGATGGGATGGGATGGGATGGGATCCCTGGGATTGGATGGGATGGGATCCCTGCGTTAGGTTTGGTTGGGATGGGATATCTGGGATGGGATGGAATCCCTGGGATGAGATCGCTGGGATGGGATGTGATGGGATGGGATGGGATGGGATAGGATGGGATCCCTGCGATGGGATGGGATGGTATGGTCTCCCTGGGATGGTGTCCCTGGGATGGGATGGGATGGGATGGGATGGGATGGGATGGGATGGGATTGGATGGGATGGGGTGGGATGGGATGGGATGGGATTGGCTACAATGGGTTGGGATGGGATGGGATCAGTGGGATGGTATGGGATGAAATAGGATCCCTGGGATGGTACGGAATGGGATCCCTGGGATGGGATGGGATACCTGGTATGGGATCCCTAGGATGGGATGGGATGGGATGGGATGGGATGGGATGGGATGGGATCCCTGGGATGTTATGGGATCCGTGGGATGTGATGGGATGGGATTCCTGGGATGGGAATGGGTGGGATGGGATGGGATCACAGGGATGGGATGGAATCCCTGGGATGAGATCGCTCGGATGGGATGTGATGGGATGGGATGGGATGGGATGGGATCCCTGCGATGGGATGGGATGGGATGGGATGGGATGGGATGGCATCCCTGAGATGGGATCGGATGGGATGCCTGGGATGGGATGGGATACCTGGTATGGGATCCCTAGGATGGGATGGGATGGGATGGGATGGGATGGGATGGGATGGGATAGGATGGGATGGGATGGGGTAGGATGGGTTGGGATGGGATCGGATCCCTGGGATGGGATGGGATCCATGGGATGGGATGGGTTGGGATGGGATGGAATCCCTGGGATGGGGACCCGGGGATGGGATGGGATCTCTGGTATGGGATCCCTGGGATGGGATGGGATGGGATGGGATGGGATCCCTGGGATGGGATGGGATCCCTGGGATGGGATATCTGGGATGGGATGTGATGGGACGGGATGGGATGGGATGGGGTGGGAAGGGATGGGATGGGCTACAATGGGATGGGATGGGTTTGGATGGGATGGGATTCCTGGGATGGGATGGGATGGGATGGGATGGGATGGGATGCCATGGCAAGGGGTCCGCGGGATGAGATGGGATGGGATGGGATACGTGGGATGGGATGGGATCCCTGGGATGGGATGGGATGAGATGGGATGGGATGGGATGGGATCCCTGGGTTGGGACTGGTTGGGATGGGATACCTGGGATGGGATGGAATCCCTGGGATGAGATCGCTGGGATGGGATGGGATGGGATGGGATGGGATGGGATGGGATGGGATGGGATGGGATGGGATTGGATGGGATGGGGTGGGATGGGATTGGCTACAATGGGATGGGATGAAATGGGATCCCTGGGATGGTACGGAATGGGATCCCTGGGATGGGATGGGATACCTGCTATGGGATCCCTAGGGCGGGATGGGAGGGGATGGGATGGGATAGGATGGGATGGGATGGGGTAGGATGGGATGGGATGGGTTGGGATGGGATGGGATACCTGGGATGGGATCCCTGGGATGGGATGGGATGGGATGGGATTGGATGGGATGGGATGGGATCGGATGGGATCCCTGGGATGGGATGGGATCCCTGGTATGGGATATCTGGGATGGGATGTGATGGGACGGGACGGGATGGGATGGGCTACAATGGGATGGGATGGGATGGGATGGGTTGGGATGGGATGGTATGGGATGGGATGGGGTGGGATCCCTGGGTTGGGATTGGTTGGGATGGGATACCTGGGATGGGATGGAATCCCTGGGATGAGATCCCTGGGATGGGATGGGATGGGATGGGATAGGATGGGATGGGATGGGATGGGATGGGATGGGATGGGATGGCATGGGGTGGGATGGGATGGGATGGGACGGGATGGGATGGGATGGGATCCCTGCGATGGGATGGGATGGGATGGGATGGGATGGAATGGGATCCCTGGGTTGGTACGGAATGGGATCCCTGGGATGGGATGGGATACCTGGTATGGGAGCCCTGGGATGGGATGGGATGGGATGGGATGGGATGGGATGGGATGGGATGGGATGGGATGGGATGGGATGGGATGGGATGGGATGGGATTGGATGGGATGGGATGGGATCGGATGGGATCCCTGGGATGGGATGGGACGGGATGGGATGGGATCCCTGGGATGGGATGGGATCCCTGTGATGGGATGGGATCTCTGGGATGGCATGGGATGGGATCGGATGGGATGGCATGGGTTGGCATGGGATTCGATGGGATGGGATGGGATTGGTTGGGATGGGATGCGATCCCTGGGATGGGATGGGATGGGATGGGATGGGATCCCTGGGATGGGATGGGATCCATGGGATGGGATGGAATGTGATGGGGTGGGATGGGATGGGATGGGTTGGGATGGGATGGGATCCCTGGGATGGGATGGGATGGGATCCCTGGGATGGGAACAGATGAAATGGGATCCCTGGGATGGGATGGAATCCCTGGGATGGGATAGCTGGGATGGGATGGGATCCCTGGGATGGGATCCCTGGGAAGGGTTGGGATCCCTGGGATGGGATCCATGGGATGGGTTACTTGGGATGGGATGGGATCCCTGGGATGGGATCCCTGGAATGTGATCCCTCGTATGGGATGGGATCCCTGGGATGGGATGGAATCCCTGGGATGGGATCCGTGGGATGTGATGGGATGGGATTCCGGGGATGGGAATGGGTGGGATGGGATGGGATCACAGGGATGGGATGGAATTCCTGGGATGAGATCGCTGGGATGGGATGTGATGGGATGGGATGGGATGGGATGGGATCCCTGCGATATGATGGGATGGTATGGGATGGGATCCCTGGGATGGGATCGGATGGGATGGGATGGGTTGGGATGGGATGGGATGGGATGGGGTGGGATGGGATGGGATTGGATGTGATGGGGTGGGATGGGATGGGATGGGATTGGCTACAATGGTTTGGGATGGGATGGGATCGATGGGATGGGATGGGATGGGATGGAATGGGATCCCTGGGATGGGATCCCTGGGATGGGATGGGATGGGATGGGATGGGATAGGATGGGATGGGATGGGGTAGGATGGGATGGGATGGGTTGGGATGGGATGGGATCCCTGGGATGGGATCCCTGGGATGGGATCTCTGGGATCGGATGGTATCCATGGGATGGGATGGGTTGGGATGGGATGGAATCCCTGGGATGGGGACCCGGGGATGGGATGGGATCCCTGGGATGGGATCCCTGGGATGGGATGGGATGGGATCCCTGGGATGGGATGGGATCCCTGGGATGGGATCCCTGGAATGTGATCCCTGGGATGGGATGGGATCCCTGGGATGGGATGGAATCCCTGGGATGGGATCCCTGGGATAGGATTGGATGGGTTGGAATGGGATGGGATCCCTCGGTTGGGATGGGTTCCATGGGATGTGATCCCTGGGATGGGATGTGATGGGATGGGATTGGATGGGATGGGATCCCTGGGATGGGATGAGATGGGATCCCTGGGATGGGATGGGATGGGATGGGATGGGATGGGATGGGATCCCTTGGATGGGATCGGATGGGATGCCTGGGATGGGATGGGATGGGATCCGTGGGTTAGGATTGGTTGGGATGGGATACCTGGGATGGGATGGAATCCCTGGGATGAGATCGCTGGGATGGGATGTGATGGGATGGGATGGGATGGGATGGGATCCCTGCAATGGGATGGGATGGTATGGTATCCCTGGGATGGTGTCCCTGGGATGGGATGGGATGGGATGGGATGGGATGAAATAGGATCCCTGGGATGGTACGGAATGGGATCCCTGGGATGGGATGGGATACCTGGTATGGGATCCCTAGGATGGGATGGGATGGGATGGGATGGGATGGGATGGGATGGGATGGGATGGGATGGGTTGGGATGGGTTCCCTGGGATGGGATCCCTGGGATGGGATCTCTGGGATGGGATGGTATCCATGGGATGGGATGGGTTGGGATGGGATGGAATCCCTGGGATGGGGACCCGGGGATGGGATCTCTGGTATGGGATCCCTGGGATGGGATATCTGGGATGGGATGGGATGTGATGGGATGGGATTGGATGGGATGGGATGGGTTGGGATGGTATGGGCTAGAATGGGTTGGGATGGGATGGGATCAATGGGATGGGAGCGGAGGGGATGGGATGGGATGGGTTGGGATCCCTGGGATGGGATCCCTTGGATGGGATGTGATCCCTGGTATGGGATCCCTGGGATGGGATGGGATGGGATGGGATGGGATGGGATCGATGGGATGGGATGGGATGGGTTGGGATGGGTTGGGATTGGATAGGATCGCTGGGATTGGATCCCTGGGATGAGATGGGAACCCTGTGATGGGATCCCTGGGATGGGATGGGATGGGATGGGATGGGATGGGATGGGATGGAATGGGATGGGATGGGACTGGATGGGATGGCATGGGTTGGGATGGGATTCGATGGGATGGGATGGGATCCCTGGGATGGGATCGGATGGGATGGGATGGGATCCCTGGGATGGGTAGGGATCCCTGGGATGGGATGGCCTCCCTGGGATGGGATCCATGGGATGGGTTACTTGGGATGGGATAGGATCCCTAGGATGGGAGAGGATGGGATGGGATATGTTGGGATGGGATGGGATCCCTGGGATGGGATGGGATCCCTGGGATGGGATCCCTGGAATGTGATCCCTCGTATGGGATGGGATCCCTGGGATGGGATGGAATCCCTGGGATGGGATCCCTGGGATGGGATGGGATGGGATGGGATCCCTGGGATGTTATGGGATCCGTGGGATGTGATGGGATGGGATTCCTGGGATGGGAATGGGTGGGATGGGATGGGATCACAGGGATGGGATGGAATCCCTGGGATGAGATCGCTCGGATGGGATGTGATGGGATGGGATGGGATGGGATCCCTGCGATGGGATGGGATGGGATGGGATGGGATGGGATGGCATCCCTGAGATGGGATCGGATGGGATGCCTGGGATGGGATGGGATCCGTGGGATGGGATGTGATCCCTGGGATGGGATGGGGTGAGATGGGATGGGATGGGATGGGATGGGATCCCTGCAATGGGATGGGATGGTATGGTATCCCTGGGATGGTGTCCCTGGGATGGGATGGGATGGGATGGGATGGGATGGGATGAAATAGGATCCCTGGGATGGTACGGAATGGGATCCCTGGGATGGGATGGGATACCGGGTATGGGATCCCTAGGATGGGATGGGATGGGATGGGATGGGATGGGATGGGATGGGATGGGATGGGTTGGGATGGGTTCCCTGGGATGGGATCCCTGGGATGGGATCTCTGGGATGGGATGGTATCCATGGGATGGGATGGGTTGGGATGGGATGGAATCCCTGGGATGGGGACCCGGGGATGGGATCTCTGGTATGGGATCCCTGGGATGGGATGGGATGGGATGGGATGGGATGGGATGGGATGGGATGGGATGGGATGGGATGGGATGGGATTGGATGGGATGGGATCGGATGGGATCCCTTGGATGGGATGGGATGGGATCCCTGGGATGGGATGGGATCCCTGGGATGGGATATCTGGGATGGGATGTGATGGGATGGGATTGGATGGGATGGGTTGGGATGGTATGGGCTAGAATGGGTTGGGATGGGATGGGATCAATGGGATGGGAGCGGAGGGGATGGGATGGGATGGGTTGGGATCCCTGGGATGGGATCCCTTGGATGGGATGTGATCCCTGGTATGGGATCCCTGGGATGGGATGGGATGGGATGGGATGGGATGGGATCGATGGGATGGGATGGGATGGGTTGGGATGGGTTGGGATTGGATAGGATCGCTGGGATTGGATCCCTGGGATGAGATGGGAACCCTGTGATGGGATCCCTGGGATGGGATGGGATGGGATGGGATGGGATGGGATGGGATGGAATGGGATGGGATGGGATTGGATGGGATGGCATGGGTTGGGATGGGATTCGATGGGATGGGATGGGATCCCTGGGATGGGATCGGATGGGATGGGATGGGATCCCTGGGATGGGTAGGGATCCCTGGGATGGGATGGCCTCCCTGGGATGGGATCCATGGGATGGGTTACTTGGGATGGGATAGGATCCCTAGGATGGGAGAGGATGGGATGGGATATGTTGGGATGGGATGGGATCCCTGGGATGGGATGGGATCCCTGGGATGGGATCCCTGGAATGTGATCCCTCGTATGGGATGGGATCCCTGGGATGGGATGGAATCCCTGGGATGGGATCCCTGGGATGGGATGGGATGGGATGGGATCCCTGCGTTAGGTTTGGTTGGGATGGGATATCTGGGATGGGATGGAATCCCTGTGATGGGATCCCTGGGATGGGATGGTATGGGATGGGATGGGATGGGATGGGATGGGATGGAATGGGATGGGATGGGATTGGATGGGATGGCATGGGTTGGGATGGGATTCGATGGGATGGGATGGGATCCCTGGGATGGGATCGGATGGGATGGGATGGGATCCCTGGGATGGGTAGGGATCCCTGGGGTGGGATGGCCTCCCTGGGATGGGATCCATGGGATGGGTTACTTGGGATGGGATAGGATCCCTAGGATGGGAGAGGATGGGATGGGATATGTTGGGATGGGATGGGATCCCTGGGATGGGATGGGATCCTTGGGATGGGATCCCTGGAATGTGACCCCTCGTATGGGATGGGATCCCTGGGATGGGATGGAATCCCTGGGATGGGATCCCTGGGATGGGATGGGATGGGATGGGATCCCTGGGATGTTATGGGATCCGTGGGATGTGATGGGATGGGATTCCTGGGATGGGAATGGGTGGGATGGGATGGGATCACAGGGATGGAATGGAATCCCTGGGATGAGATCGCTCGGATGGGATGTGATGGGATGGGATGGGATGGGATGGGATCCCTGCGATGGGATGGGATGGGATGGGATGGGATGGGATGGGATGGCATCCCTGAGACGGGATCGGATGGGATGCCTGGGATGGGATGGGATCCGTGGGATGGGATGTGATCCCTGGGATGGGATCGGATGGGATGGGATGGGATCCCTGGGATGGGTAGGGATCCCTGGGATGGGATGGCCTCCCTGGGATGGGATCCATGGGATGGGTTACTTGGGATGGGATAGGATCCCTAGGATGGGAGAGGATGGGATGGGATATGTTGGGATGGGATGGGATCCCTGGGATGGGATGGGATCCCTGGGATGGGATCCCTGGAATGTGATCCCTCGTATGGGATGGGATCCCTGGGATGGGATGGAATCCCTGGGATGGGATCCCTGGGATGGGATGGGATGGGATGGGATCCCTGGGATGTTATGGGATCCGTGGGATGTGATGGGATGGGATTCCTGGGATGGGAATGGGTGGGATGGGATGGGATCACAGGGATGGGATGGAATCCCTGGGATGAGATCGCTCGGATGGGATGTGATGGGATGGGATGGGATGGGATCCCTGCGATGGGATGGGATGGGATGGGATGGGATGGGATGGCATCCCTGAGATGGGATCGGATGGGATGCCTGGGATGGGATGGGATCCGTGGGATGGGATGTGATCCCTGGGATGGGATGGGGTGAGATGGGATGGGATGGGATGGGATGGGATCCCTGCAATGGGATGGGATGGTATGGTATCCCTGGGATGGTGTCCCTGGGATGGGATGGGATGGGATGGGATGGGATGGGATGAAATAGGATCCCTGGGATGGTACGGAATGGGATCCCTGGGATGGGATGGGATACCGGGTATGGGATCCCTAGGATGGGATGGGATGGGATGGGATGGGATGGGATGGGATGGGTTGGGATGGGTTCCCTGGGATGGGATCCCTGGGATGGGATCTCTGGGATGGGATGGTATCCATGGGATGGGATGGGTTGGGATGGGATGGGTTGGGATGGGATGGAATCCCTGGGATGGGGACCCGGGGATGGGATCTCTGGTATGGGATCCCTGGGATGGGATGGGATGGGATGGGATGGGATGGGATGGGATGGGATGGGATGGGATGGGATTGGATGGGATGGGATCGGATGGGATCCCTTGGATGGGATGGGATGGGATCCCTGGGATGGGATGGGATCCCTGGGATGGGATATCTGGGATGGGATGTGATGGGATGGGATTGGATGGGATGGGTTGGGATGGTATGGGCTAGAATGGGTTGGGATGGGATGGGATCAATGGGATGGGAGCGGAGGGGATGGGATGGGATGGGTTGGGATCCCTGGGATGGGATCCCTTGGATGGGATGTGATCCCTGGTATGGGATCCCTGGGATGGGATGGGATGGGATGGGATGGGATGGGATCGATGGGATGGGATGGGATGGGTTGGGATGGGTTGGGATTGGATAGGATCGCTGGGATTGGATCCCTGGGATGAGATGGGAACCCTGTGATGGGATCCCTGGGATGGGATGGGATGGGATGGGATGGGATGGGATGGGATGGGATGGGATGGGATGGAATGGGATGGGATGGGATTGGATGGGATGGCATGGGTTGGGATGGGATTCGATGGGATGGGATGGGATCCCTGGGATGGGATCGGATGGGATGGGATGGGATCCCTGGGATGGGTAGGGATCCCTGGGATGGGATGGCCTCCCTGGGATGGGATCCATGGGATGGGTTACTTGGGATGGGATAGGATCCCTAGGATGGGAGAGGATGGGATGGGATATGTTGGGATGGGATGGGATCCCTGGGATGGGATGGGATCCCTGGGATGGGATCCCTGGAATGTGATCCCTCGTATGGGATGGGATCCCTGGGATGGGATGGAATCCCTGGGATGGGATCCCTGGGATGGGATGGGATGGGATGGGATCCCTGCGTTAGGTTTGGTTGGGATGGGATATCTGGGATGGGATGGAATCCCTGTGATGGGATCCCTGGGATGGGATGGTATGGGATGGGATGGGATGGGATGGCATGGGATGGAATGGGATGGGATGGGATTGGATGGGATGGCATGGGTTGGGATGGGATTCGATGGGATGGGATGGGATCCCTGGGATGGGATCGGATGGGATGGGATGGGATCCCTGGGATGGGTAGGGATCCCTGGGGTGGGATGGCCTCCCTGGGATGGGATCCATGGGATGGGTTACTTGGGATGGGATAGGATCCCTAGGATGGGAGAGGATGGGATGGGATATGTTGGGATGGGATGGGATCCCTGGGATGGGATGGGATCCTTGGGATGGGATCCCTGGAATGTGACCCCTCGTATGGGATGGGATCCCTGAGATGGGATGGAATCCCTGGGATGGGATCCCTGGGATGGGATGGGATGGGATGGGATCCCTGGGATGTTATGGGATCCGTGGGATGTGATGGGATGGGATTCCTGGGATGGGAATGGGTGGGATGGGATGGGATCACAGGGATGGAATGGAATCCCTGGGATGAGATCGCTCGGATGGGATGTGATGGGATGGGATGGGATGGGATGGGATCCCTGCGATGGGATGGGATGGGATGGGATGGGATGGGATGGGATGGCATCCCTGAGACGGGATCGGATGGGATGCCTGGGATGGGATGGGATCCGTGGGATGGGATGTGATCCCTGGGATGGGATGGGGTGAGATGGGATGGGATGGGATGGGATGGGGTCCCTGGGATTAGATGGGATGGGATGGGATGGGATGGGTTGGGATGGGATGGGATGGGTTGGGATGGGATGGGATGGGATTGGATGGTATCCCTGGGATGGTGTCCCTGGGATGGGATGGGATGGGATGGGATGGGATGCGATGGGATGGGATGGGATGGGATGGGATGGGATGGGATGGGATGGGATGGGATGGGATGGGATGGGATGGGGTGGGATGGGATGGGATTGGATGGGATGGGGTGGGATGGGATGGGATTGGCTACAATGGGTTGGGATGGGATGGGATCGATGGGATGGGATGGGATGGGATGGGATGGAATGGGATCCCTGGGATGGTACGGAATGGGATCCCTGGGATGGGATGGGATACCTGGTATGGGATCCCTAGGATGGGATGGGATGGGATGGGATGGGATGGGATGGGATGGGATGGGATCCCTGGGATGGGATACCTGGGATGGGATCGGATGGGATCGGATGGGATGGGATGCCTGGGATGGGGTGGGATGGGATGGGATGGGATCCCTGGGATGGGATCGGATGGGATCCCTGGGATGGGATGGGATGGGATGGGATGGGATACCTGGTGTGGGATCCCTAGGATGGGATTGGATGGGATGGGATGGGATGCGATGGGATCCCTGGGATGGGATACCTGGGATGGGATCGGATGGGATCGGATGGGATGGGATGCCTGGGATGGGATGGGATGGGATGGGATGGGATGGGATGGGATCCCTGGGATGGGATCGGATGGGATCCCTGGGATGGGATGGGATGGGATGGGATGGGATGGGATGGGATGGGATGGGATGGGATGGGATCCCTGGGATGGGATGGGATCCCTGGGATGGGATGTATTCACTGGGATGGGTTGGGATCCCTGGAATCGGATGGGATTCCTGGGATGGGATGGGATGGGATCCCTGGGATAGTATGGGATTCCTGCGTTGGGATCGAATCCCTGGGATGGCATCCGTGAGATGGGATGAGATCTCTAACATGGAATCCCTGGGATGGGATGTGATCCCTGGGATGAGATGGGATGGGATGGAATGGGATGGGATCCTTGGGATGGGATGGGATCCCTGGGATGTTATCCCTGGGATGGGATGGGATCCCTGGGATGGGATGGGATGGGATGGGATGGGATGGGATGGGATGGGATGGGATGGAATGGGATGGGATGGGATGGGATCCCTGGAATGGGATGGGATCCCTGGAATGGGATGGGATGGGATTCCTGGGATGGGAATGGATGGGATGGGATGGGATTGGATGGGATGGGATCACTGGGATGGGATGGGATCCCTGTGATGGGATGGGATGGGATCCCTGTGATGGGATTTGTTGGGATGGGATCCCTGTGATGGGATGGAATACCTGGGATGAGATCGCTGGGATGGGATGGGATGGGATCCCTGCACTGGGATGGGATCGGATGGTATCCATGGGATGGGATACATGGGATGGGATCGGAGGTGATTGCATGGGATGGGATTGGATGGGATGGGCTAGAATGGGTTGGGATGGGATGGGATCAATGGGATGGGAGCGGAGGGGATGGGATGGTTTGGGATCCCTGGGATGGGATCCCTTGGATGGGATGTGATCCCTGGTATGGGATCCCTGGGATGGGATGGGATGGGATGGGATGGGATCGATGGGATGGGATGGGATGGGTTGGGATGGGTTGGGTTGGGATGGGATAGGATCGCTGGGATTGGATCCCTGGGATGAGATGGGAACCCTGTGATGGGATCCCTGGGATGGGATGGGATGGGATGGGATGGGATGGGATGGGATGGGATGGGATGGGATGGGATGGGATTGGATGGGATGGGATGGAATGGGATGGGATGGGATTGGATGGGATGGCATGGGTTGGGATGGGATTCGATGGGATGGGATGGGATCCCTGGGATGGGATCGGATGGGATCCCTGGGATGGGTAGGGATCCCTGGGATGGGATGGCCTCCCTGGGATGGGATCCATGGGATGGGTTACTTGGGATGGGATAGGATCCCTAGGATGGGAGAGGATGGGATGGGATATGTTGGGATGGGATGGGATCCCTGGGATGGGATGGGATCCCTGGGATGGGATCCCTGGAATGTGATCCCTAGTATGGGATGGGATCCCTGGGATGGGATGCCTGGGATGGGATGAGATGGGATGGGATCCCTGGGATGTTATGGGATCCGTGGGATGTGATGGGATGGGATTCCTGGGATGGGAATGGGTGGGATGGGATGGGATCACAGGGATGGGATGGAATCCCTGGGATGAGATCGCTCGGATGGGATGTGATGGGATGGGATGGGATGGGATCCCTGCGATGGGATGGGATGGGATGGGATGGGATGGCATCCCTGAGATGGGATCGGATGGGATGCCTGGGATGGGATGGGATCCGTGGGATGGGATGTGATCCCTGGGATGGGATGGGGTGAGATGGGATGGGATGGGATGGGGTCCCTGGGATTGGATGGGATGGGATGGGATGGGATGGGATGGGATGGGATGGGATGGGTTGGGATGGGATGGGATTGGATGGGATGGGTTGGGATGGTATGGTATCCCTGGGATGGTGTCCCTGGGATGGGATGGGATGGGATGGGATGGGATGGGATGGGATGGGATGGGATGCGATGGAATGGGATGGGATGGGATGGGGTGGGATGGGATGGGATGGGATTGGATGGGATGGGGTGGGATGGGATGGGATTGGCTACAATGGGTTGGGATGGGATGGGATCGATGGGATGGGATGGGATGGGATGGGATGGGATGGGATGGGGTGGGATGGGATGGGATTGGATGGGATGGGGTGGGATGGAATGGGATTGGCTACAATGGGTTGGGATGGGATACCTGGTATGGGATCCCTAGGATGGGATGGGATGGGATGGGATGGGATGCGATGGGATAGGATGGGATGGGATGGGGTAGGATGGGATGGGATGGGTTGGGATGGGATCCCTGGGATGGGATGGGATTCCTTGGATGGGATCTCTGGGATCGGATGGTATCCATGGGATGGGATGGGTTGGGATGGGATGGAATCCCTGGGATGGGGACCCGGGGATGGGATGGGATCCCTGGTATGGGATCCCTGGGATAGGATGGGATCCCTGGGTTGGGATCGAATCCCTGGGATGGCATCCCTGGGATGGGATGGGATGGAATCTCTGGGATGGGATCCCTGGGATGGGATTGGATGGGTTGGAATGGGATGGGATCCCTGGGTTGGGATGGGTTCCATGGGATGGGATCCCTGGGATGGGATGGGGTGAGATGGGATGGGATGGGATGGGATCCCTGGGATTGGATGGGATGGGATCCCTGCGTTAGGTTTGGTTGGGATGGGATATCTGGGATGGGATGGAATCCCTGGGATGAGATCGCTGGGATGGGATGTGATGGGATGGGATGGGATGGGATAGGATGGGATCCCTGCGATGGGATGGGATGGTATGGTCTCCCTGGGATGGTGTCCCTGGGATGGGATGGGATGGGATGGGATGGGATGGGATGGGATGGGATGGGATGGGATGGGATGGGATGGGATGGGATGGGATTGGATGGGATGGGGTGGGATGGGATGGGATGGGATTGGCTACAATGGGTTGGGATGGGATGGGATCAGTGGGATGGTATGGGATGAAATAGGATCCCTGGGATGGTACGGAATGGGATCCCTGGGATGGGATGGGATACCTGGTATGGGATCCCTAGGATCGGATGGGATGGGATACCTGCTATGGGATCCCTAGGATCGGATGGGATGGGATGGGATGGGATGGGATGGGATGGGATCCCTGGGATGTTAGGGGATCCGTGGGATGTGATGGGATGGGATTCCTGGGATGGGAATGGGTGGGATGGGATGGGATCACAGGGATGGGATGGAATCCCTGGGATGAGATCGCTCGGATGGGATGTGATGGGATGGGATGGGATGGGATGGGATCCCTGCGATGGGATGGGATGGGATGGGATGGGATGGGATGGCATCCCTGAGATGGGATCGGATGGGATGCCTGGGATGGGATGGGATACCTGGTATGGGATCCCTAGGATGGGATGGGATGGGATGGGATGGGATGGGATGGGATGGGATGGGATGGGATGGGATAGGATGGGATGGGATGGGGTAGGATGGGTTGGGATGGGATCGGATCCCTGGGATGGGATGGGATCCATGGGATGGGATGGGTTGGGATGGGATGGAATCCCTGGGATGGGGACCCGGGGATGGGATGGGATCTCTGGTATGGGATCCCTGGGATGGGATGGGATGGGATGGGATGGGATGGGATCGGATGGGATCCCTGGGATGGGATGGGATGGGATCCCTGGGATGGGATGGGATCCCTGGGATGGGATATCTGGGATGGGATGTGATGGGACGGGATGGGATGGGATGGGGTGGGAAGGGATGGGATGGGCTACAATGGGATGGGATGGGTTTGGATGGGATGGGATTCCTGGGATGGGATGGGATGGGATGGGATGGGATGGGATGGGATGGGATGGGATGCCATGGCAAGGGGTCCGCGGGATGAGATGGGATGGGATGGGATACGTGGGATGGGATGGGATCCCTGGGATGGGATGGGATGAGATGGGATGGGATGGGATGGGATCCCTGGGTTGGGACTGGTTGGGATGGGATACCTGGGATGGGATGGAATCCCTGGGATGAGATCGCTGGGATGGGATGGGATGGGATGGGATGGGATGGGATGGGATGGGATGGGATTGGATGGGATGGGGTGGGATGGGATTGGCTACAATGGGATGGGATGAAATGGGATCCCTGGGATGGTACGGAATGGGATCCCTGGGATGGGATGGGATACCTGCTATGGGATCCCTAGGGCGGGATGGGAGGGGATGGGATGGGATAGGATGGGATGGGATGGGGTAGGATGGGATGGGATGGGTTGGGATGGGATGGGATACCGGGGATGGGATCCCTGGGATGGGATGGGATGGGATGGGATTGGATGGGATGGGATGGGATCGGATGGGATCCCTGGGATGGGATGGGATCCCTGGTATGGGATATCTGGGATGGGATGTGATGGGACGGGACGGGATGGGATGGGCTACAATGGGATGGGATGGGATGGGATGGGTTGGGATGGGATGGTATGGGATGGGATGGGGTGGGATCCCTGGGTTGGGATTGGTTGGGATGGGATACCTGGGATGGGATGGAATCCCTGGGATGAGATCCCTGGGATGGGATGGGATGGGATGGGATAGGATGGGATGGGATGGGATGGGATGGGATGGGATGGGATGGCATGGGGTGGGATGGGATGGGATGGGACGGGATGGGATGGGATGGGATCCCTGCGATGGGATGGGATGGGATGGGATGGGATGGAATGGGATCCCTGGGTTGGTACGGAATGGGATCCCTGGGATGGGATGGGATACCTGGTATGGGAGCCCTGGGATGGGATGGGATGGGATGGGATGGGATGGGATGGGATGGGATGGGATGGGATGGGATGGGATGGGATGGGATTGGATGGGATGGGATGGGATCGGATGGGATCCCTGGGATGGGATGGGACGGGATGGGATGGGATCCCTGGGATGGGATGGGATCCCTGTGATGGGATGGGATCTCTGGGATGGCATGGGATGGGATCGGATGGGATGGCATGGGTTGGCATGGGGTTCGATGGGATGGGATGGGATTGGTTGGGATGGGATGCGATCCCTGGGATTGGGTTGGGATGGGATGGGATGGGATCCCTGGGATGGGATGGGATCCATGGGATGGGATGGAATGTGATGGGGTGGGATGGGATGGGATGGGTTGGGATGGGATGGGATCCCTGGGATGGGATGGGATGGGATCCCTGGGATGGGAACAGATGAAATGGGATCCCTGGGATGGGATGGAATCCCTGGGATGGGATAGCTGGGATGGGATGGGATCCCTGGGATGGGATCCCTGGGAAGGGTTGGGATCCCTGGGATGGGATCCATGGGATGGGTTACTTGGGATGGGATGGGATCCCTGGGATGGGATCCCTGGAATGTGATCCCTCGTATGGGATGGGATCCCTGGGATGGGATGGAATCCCTGGGATGGGATCCGTGGGATGTGATGGGATGGGATTCCGGGGATGGGAATGGGTGGGATGGGATGGGATCACAGGGATGGGATGGAATTCCTGGGATGAGATCGCTGGGATGGGATGTGATGGGATGGGATGGGATGGGATGGGATCCCTGCGATATGATGGGATGGTATGGGATGGGATCCCTGGGATGGGATCGGATGGGATGGGATGGGTTGGGATGGGATGGGATGGGATGGGGTGGGATGGGATGGGATGGGATTGGATGTGATGGGGTGGGATGGGATGGGATGGGATTGGCTACAATGGTTTGGGATGGGATGGGATCGATGGGATGGGATGGGATGGGATGGAATGGGATCCCTGGGATGGGATCCCTGGGATGGGATGGGATGGGATGGGATGGGATAGGATGGGATGGGATGGGGTAGGATGGGATGGGATGGGTTGGGATGGGATGGGATCCCTGGGATGGGATCCCTGGGATGGGATCTCTGGGATCGGATGGTATCCATGGGATGGGATGGGTTGGGATGGGATGGAATCCCTGGGATGGGGACCCGGGGATGGGATGGGATCCCTGGGATGGGATCCCTGGGATGGGATGGGATGGGATCCCTGGGATGGGATGGGATCCCTGGGATGGGATCCCTGGAATGTGATCCCTGGGATGGGATGGGATCCCTGGGATGGGATGGAATCCCTGGGATGGGATCCCTGGGATAGGATTGGATGGGTTGGAATGGGATGGGATCCCTCGGTTGGGATGGGTTCCATGGGATGTGATCCCTGGGATGGGATGTGATGGGATGGGATTGGATGGGATGGGATCCCTGGGATGGGATGAGATGGGATCCCTGGGATGGGATGGGATGGGATGGGATGGGATGGGATGGGATCCCTTGGATGGGATCGGATGGGATGCCTGGGATGGGATGGGATGGGATCCGTGGGTTAGGATTGGTTGGGATGGGATACCTGGGATGGGATGGAATCCCTGGGATGAGATCGCTGGGATGGGATGTGATGGGATGGGATGGGATGGGATGGGATCCCTGCAATGGGATGGGATGGTATGGTATCCCTGGGATGGTGTCCCTGGGATGGGATGGGATGGGATGGGATGGGATGAAATAGGATCCCTGGGATGGTACGGAATGGGATCCCTGGGATGGGATGGGATACCTGGTATGGGATCCCTAGGATGGGATGGGATGGGATGGGATGGGATGGGATGGGATGGGATGGGATGGGATGGGATGGGTTGGGATGGGTTCCCTGGGATGGGATCCCTGGGATGGGATCTCTGGGATGGGATGGTATCCATGGGATGGGATGGGTTGGGATGGGATGGAATCCCTGGGATGGGGACCCGGGGATGGGATCTCTGGTATGGGATCCCTGGGATGGGATATCTGGGATGGGATGGGATGTGATGGGATGGGATTGGATGGGATGGGATGGGTTGGGATGGTATGGGCTAGAATGGGTTGGGATGGGATGGGATCAATGGGATGGGAGCGGAGGGGATGGGATGGGATGGGTTGGGATCCCTGGGATGGGATCCCTTGGATGGGATGTGATCCCTGGTATGGGATCCCTGGGATGGGATGGGATGGGATGGGATGGGATGGGATGGGATCGATGGGATGGGATGGGATGGGTTGGGATGGGTTGGGATTGGATAGGATCGCTGGGATTGGATCCCTGGGATGAGATGGGAACCCTGTGATGGGATCCCTGGGATGGGATGGGATGGGATGGGATGGGATGGGATGGAATGGGATGGGATGGGACTGGATGGGATGGCATGGGTTGGGATGGGATTCGATGGGATGGGATGGGATCCCTGGGATGGGATCGGATGGGATGGGATGGGATCCCTGGGATGGGTAGGGATCCCTGGGATGGGATGGCCTCCCTGGGATGGGATCCATGGGATGGGTTACTTGGGATGGGATAGGATCCCTAGGATGGGAGAGGATGGGATGGGATATGTTGGGATGGGATGGGATCCCTGGGATGGGATGGGATCCCTGGGATGGGATCCCTGGAATGTGATCCCTCGTATGGGATGGGATCCCTGGGATGGGATGGAATCCCTGGGATGGGATCCCTGGGATGGGATGGGATGGGATGGGATCCCTGGGATGTTATGGGATCCGTGGGATGTGATGGGATGGGATTCCTGGGATGGGAATGGGTGGGATGGGATGGGATCACAGGGATGGGATGGAATCCCTGGGATGAGATCGCTCGGATGGGATGTGATGGGATGGGATGGGATGGGATCCCTGCGATGGGATGGGATGGGATGGGATGGGATGGGATGGCATCCCTGAGATGGGATCGGATGGGATGCCTGGGATGGGATGGGATCCGTGGGATGGGATGTGATCCCTGGGATGGGATGGGGTGAGATGGGATGGGATGGGATGGGATGGGATCCCTGCAATGGGATGGGATGGTATGGTATCCCTGGGATGGTGTCCCTGGGATGGGATGGGATGGGATGGGATGGGATGAAATAGGATCCCTGGGATGGTACGGAATGGGATCCCTGGGATGGGATGGGATACCGGGTATGGGATCCCTAGGATGGGATGGGATGGGATGGGATGGGATGGGATGGGATGGGATGGGATGGGATGGGATGGGATGGGTTGGGATGGGTTCCCTGGGATGGGATCCCTGGGATGGGATCTCTGGGATGGGATGGTATCCATGGGATGGGATGGGTTGGGATGGGATGGAATCCCTGGGATGGGGACCCGGGGATGGGATCTCTGGTATGGGATCCCTGGGATGGGATGGGATGGGATGGGATGGGATGGGATGGGATGGGATGGGATGGGATGGGATGGGATGGGATGGGATGGGTTGGGATGGGATGGGATCAATGGGATGGGAGCGGAGGGGATGGGATGGGATGGGTTGGGATCCCTGGGATGGGATCCCTTGGATGGGATGTGATCCCTGGTATGGGATCCCTGGGATGGGATGGGATGGGATGGGATGGGATGGGATCGATGGGATGGGATGGGATGGGTTGGGATGGGTTGGGATTGGATAGGATCGCTGGGATTGGATCCCTGGGATGAGATGGGAACCCTGTGATGGGATCCCTGGGATGGGATGGGATGGGATGGGATGGGATGGGATGGGATGGGATGGGATGGAATGGGATGGGATGGGATTGGATGGGATGGCATGGGTTGGGATGGGATTCGATGGGATGGGATGGGATCCCTGGGATGGGATCGGATGGGATGGGATGGGATCCCTGGGATGGGTAGGGATCCCTGGGATGGGATGGCCTCCCTGGGATGGGATCCATGGGATGGGTTACTTGGGATGGGATAGGATCCCTAGGATGGGAGAGGATGGGATGGGATATGTTGGGATGGGATGGGATCCCTGGGATGGGATGGGATCCCTGGGATGGGATCCCTGGAATGTGATCCCTCGTATGGGATGGGATCCCTGGGATGGGATGGAATCCCTGGGATGGGATCCCTGGGATGGGATGGGATGGGATGGGATCCCTGGGATGTTATGGGATCCGTGGGATGTGATGGGATGGGATTCCTGGGATGGGAATGGGTGGGATGGGATGGGATCACAGGGATGGGATGGAATCCCTGGGATGAGATCGCTCGGATGGGATGTGATGGGATGGGATGGGATGGGATCCCTGCGATGGGATGGGATGGGATGGGATGGGATGGCATCCCTGAGATGGGATCGGATGGGATGCCTGGGATGGGATGGGATCGATGGGATGGGATGGGATGGGTTGGGATGGGTTGGGATTGGATAGGATCGCTGGGATTGGATCCCTGGGATGAGATGGGAACCCTGTGATGGGATCCCTGGGATGGGATGGGATGGGATGGGATGGGATGGGATGGGATGGGATGGGATGGGATGGGATGGAATGGGATGGGATGGGATTGGATGGGATGGCATGGGTTGGGATGGGATTCGATGGGATGGGATGGGATCCCTGGGATGGGATCGGATGGGATGGGATGGGATCCCTGGGATGGGTAGGGATCCCTGGGATGGGATGGCCTCCCTGGGATGGGATCCATGGGATGGGTTACTTGGGATGGGATAGGATCCCTAGGATGGGAGAGGATGGGATGGGATATGTTGGGATGGGATGGGATCCCTGGGATGGGATGGGATCCCTGGGATGGGATCCCTGGAATGTGATCCCTCGTATGGGATGGGATCCCTGGGATGGGATGGAATCCCTGGGATGGGATCCCTGGGATGGGATGGGATGGGATGGGATCCCTGGGATGTTATGGGATCCGTGGGATGTAATGGGATGGGATTCCTGGGATGGGAATGGGTGGGATGGGATGGGATCACAGGGATGGGATGGAATCCCTGGGATGAGATCGCTCGGATGGGATGTGATGGGATGGGATGGGATGGGATCCCTGCGATGGGATGGGATGGGATGGGATGGGATGGGATGGCATCCCTGAGATGGGATCGGATGGGATGCCTGGGATGGGATGGGATCCGTGGGATGGGATGTGATCCCCGGGATGGGATGGGGTGAGATGGGATGGGATGGGATGGGGTCCCTGGGATTAGATGGGATGGGATGGGATGGGATGGGTTGGGATGGGATGGGATGGGTTGGGATGGGATGGGATGGGATTGGATGGTATCCCTGGGATGGTGTCCCTGGGATGGGATGGGATGGGATGGGATGGGATGGGATGGGATGGGATGGGATGCGATGGGATGGGATGGGATGGGATGGGATGGGATGGGATGGGGTGGGATGGGATGGGATTGGATGGGATGGGGTGGGATGGGATGGGATTGGCTACAATGGGTTGGGATGGGATGGGATCGATGGGATGGGATGGGATGGGATGGAATGGGATCCCTGGGATGGTACGGAATGGGATCCCTGGGATGGGATGGGATACCTGGTATGGGATCCCTAGGATGGCATGGGATGGGATGGGATGGGATGGGATGGGATCCCTGGGATGGCATACCTGGGATGGGATCGGATGGGATCGGATGGGATGGGATGCCTGGGATGGGGTGGGATGGGATGGCATGGGATCCCTGGGATGGGATCGGATGGGATCCCTGGGATGGGATGGGATGGGATGGGATGGGATGGGATGGGATGGGATGGGATGGGATGGGATGGGATGGGATGGGATGGGATGGGATGGGATACCTGGTGTGGGATCCCTAGGATGGGATGGGATGGGATGGGATGGGATGGGATGGGATGGGATCCCTGGGATGGGATACCTGGGATGGGATCGGATGGGATCGGATGGGATGGGATGCCTGGGATGGGATGGGATGGGATGGGATGGGATGGGATCCCTGGGATGGGATCGGATGGGATCCCTGGGATGGGATGGGATGGGATGGGACGGGATGGGATGGGATGGGATCCCTGGGATGGGATGGGATCCCTGGGATGGGATGTGTTCACTGGGATGGGTTGGGATCCCTGGAATCGGATGGGATTCCTGGGATGGGATGGGATCCCTGGGATAGTATGGGATTCCTGCGTTGGGATGGAATCCCTGGGATGGCATCCGTGAGATGGGATGAGATCTCTAACATGGGATCCCTGGGATGGGATGTGATCCCTGGCATGAGATGGGATGGGATGGAATGGGATGGGATCCTTGGGATGGGATGGGATGGGATGGGATGGGATGGGATGGAATGGGATGGGATGGGATGGGATCCCTGGAATGGGATGGGATCCCTGGAATGGGATGGGATGGGATTCCTGGGATGGGAATGGATGGGATGGGTTGGGATTGGATGGGATGGGATCACTGGGATGGGATGGGATCCCTGTGATGGGATGGGATGGGATCCCTGTGATGGGATTTGTAGGGATGGGATCCCTGTGATGGGATGGAATACCTGGGATGAGATCGCTGGGATGGGATGAGATGGGATCCCTGCACTGGGATGGGATCGGATGGTATCCATGGGATGGGATACATGGGATGGGATCGGAGGTGATTGCATGGGATGGGATTGGATGGGATGGGCTAGAATGGGTTGGGATGGGATGGGATCAATGGGATGGGAGCGGAGGGGATGGGATGGTTTGGGATCCCTGGGATGGGATCCCTTGGATGGGATGTGATCCCTGGTATGGGATCCCTGGGATGGGATGGGATGGGATGGGATGGGATGGGATGGGATGGGATCGATGGGATGGGATGGGATGGGTTGGGATGGGTTGGGTTGGGATGGGATAGGATCGCTGGGATTGGATCCCTGGGATGAGATGGGAACCCTGTGATGGGATCCCTGGGATGGGATGGGATGGGATGGGATGGGATGGGGTGGGATGGGATGGGATTGGCTACAATGGGTTGGGATGGGATACCTGGTATGGGATCCCTAGGATGGGATGGGATGGGATGGGATGCGATGGGATAGGATGGGATGGGATGGGGTAGGATGGGATGGGATGGGTTGGGATGGGATCCCTGGGATGGGATGGGACGGGATGGGATGGGATCCCTGGGATGGGATGGGATCCCTGGGATGGGATGGGATCCCTGTGATGGGATGGGATCTCTGGGATGGCATGGGATGGGATCGGATGGGATGGCATGGGTTGGGATGGGATTCGATGGGATGGGATGGGATCCCTGGGATGGGATCGGATGGGATCCCTGGGATGGGTAGGGATCCCTGGGATGGGATGGCCTCCCTGGGATGGGATCCATGGGATGGGTTACTTGGGATGGGATAGGATCCCTAGGATGGGAGAGGATGGGATGGGATATGTTGGGATGGGATGGGATCCCTGGGATGGGATGGGATCCCTGGGATGGGATCCCTGGAATGTGATCCCTAGTATGGGATGGGATCCCTGGGATGGGATGCCTGGGATGGGATGAGATGGGATGGGATCCCTGGGATGTTATGGGATCCGTGGGATGTGATGGGATGGGATTCCTGGGATGGGAATGGGTGGGATGGGATGGGAATGGGTGGGATGGGATGGGATCACAGGGATGGGATGGAATCCCTGGGATGAGATCGCTCGGATGGGATGTGATGGGATGGGATGGGATGGGATGGGATCCCTGCGATGGGATGGGATGGGATGGGATGGGATGGCATCCCTGAGATGGGATCGGATGGGATGCCTGGGATGGGATGGGATCCGTGGGATGGGATGTGATCCCTGGGATGGGATGGGGTGAGATGGGATGGGATGGGGTCCCTGGGATTGGATGGGATGGGATGGGATGGGATGGGATGGGATGGGTTGGGATGGGATGGGATGGGATTGGATGGGATGGGTTGGGATGGTATGGTATCCCTGGGATGGTGTCCCTGGGATGGGATGGGATGGGATGGGATGGGATGGGATGGGATGGGATGCGATGGGATGGGATGGGATGGGATGGGGTGGGATGGGACGGGATTGGATGGGATGGGGTGGGATGGGATGGGATTGGCTACAATGGGTTGGGATGGGATCGATGGGATGGGATGGGATGGGATGGGATGGGATGGGATGGGGTGGGATGGGATGGGATTGGATGGGATGGGGTGGGATGGGATGGGATTGGCTACAATGGGTTGGGATGGGATACCTGGTATGGGATCCCTAGGATGGGATGGGATGGGATGGGATGGGATGCGATGGGATAGGATGGGATGGGATGGGGTAGGATGGGATGGGATGGGTTGGGATGGGATCCCTGGGATGGGATGGGACGGGATGGGATGGGATCCCTGGGATGGGATGGGATCCCTGGGATGGGATGGGATCCCTGTGATGGGATGGGATCTCTGGGATGGCATGGGATGGGATCGGATGGGATGGCATGGGTTGGGATGGGATTCGATGGGATGGGATGGGATTGGTTGGGATGGGATGCGATCCCTGGGATGGGATGGGATGGGATGGGATGGGATGGGATGGGATCCCTGGGATGGGATGGGATGGGATGGGATGGGATGGGGTGGGATGGGATGGGATTGGCTACAATGGGTTGGGATGGGATACCTGGTATGGGATCCCTAGGATGGGATGGGATGGGATGGGATGCGATGGGATAGGATGGGATGGGATGGGGTAGGATGGGATGGGATGGGTTGGGATGGGATCCCTGGGATGGGATGGGACGGGATGGGATGGGATCCCTGGGATGGGATGGGATCCCTGGGATGGGATGGGATCCCTGTGATGGGATGGGATCTCTGGGATGGCATGGGATGGGATGGGATTCGATGGGATGGGATGGGATCCCTGGGATGGGATCGGATGGGATCCCTGGGATGGGTAGGGATCCCTGGGATGGGATGGCCTCCCTGGGATGGGATCCATGGGATGGGTTACTTGGGATGGGATAGGATCCCTAGGATGGGAGAGGATGGGATGGGATATGTTGGGATGGGATGGGATCCCTGGGATGGGATGGGATCCCTGGGATGGGATCCCTGGAATGTGATCCCTAGTATGGGATGGGATCCCTGGGATGGGATGCCTGGGATGGGATGAGATGGGATGGGATCCCTGGGATGTTATGGGATCCGTGGGATGTGATGGGATGGGATTCCTGGGATGGGAATGGGTGGGATGGGATGGGAATGGGTGGGATGGGATGGGATCACAGGGATGGGATGGAATCCCTGGGATGAGATCGCTCGGATGGGATGTGATGGGATGGGATGGGATGGGATGGGATCCCTGCGATGGGATGGGATGGGATGGGATGGGATGGCATCCCTGAGATGGGATCGGATGGGATGCCTGGGATGGGATGGGATCCGTGGGATGGGATGTGATCCCTGGGATGGGATGGGGTGAGATGGGATGGGATGGGGTCCCTGGGATTGGATGGGATGGGATGGGATGGGATGGGATGGGATGGGTTGGGATGGGATGGGATGGGATTGGATGGGATGGGTTGGGATGGTATGGTATCCCTGGGATGGTGTCCCTGGGATGGGATGGGATGGGATGGGATGGGATGGGATGGGATGGGATGGGATGCGATGGGATGGGATGGGATGGGATGGGGTGGGATGGGATGGGATTGGATGGGATGGGGTGGGATGGGATGGGATTGGCTACAATGGGTTGGGATGGGATCGATGGGATGGGATGGGATGGGATGGGATGGGATGGGATGGGGTGGGATGGGATGGGATTGGATGGGATGGGGTGGGATGGGATGGGATTGGCTACAATGGGTTGGGATGGGATACCTGGTATGGGATCCCTAGGATGGGATGGGATGGGATGGGATGGGATGGGATGCGATGGGATAGGATGGGATGGGATGGGGTAGGATGGGATGGGATGGGTTGGGATGGGATCCCTGGGATGGGATGGGACGGGATGGGATGGGATCCCTGGGATGGGATGGGATCCCTGGGATGGGATGGGATCCCTGTGATGGGATGGGATCTCTGGGATGGCATGGGATGGGATCGGATGGGATGGCATGGGTTGGGATGGGATTCGATGGGATGGGATGGGATTGGTTGGGATGGGATGCGATCCCTGGGATGGGATGGGATGGGATGGGATGGGATGGGATCCCTGGGATGGGATGGGATGGGATCCCTGGGATGGGAACAGATGAAATGGGATCCCTGGGATGGGATGGAATCCCTGGGATGGGATAGCTGGGATGGGATGGGATCCCTGGGATGGGATCCCTGGGAAGGGTTGGGATCCCTGGGATGGGATCCATGGGATGGGTTACTTGGGATGGGATGGGATCCCTGGGATGGGATCCCTGGAATGTGATCCCTCGTATGGGATGGGATCCCTGGGATGGGATGGAATCCCTGGGATGGGATCCGTGGGATGTGATGGGATGGGATTCCGGGGATGGGAATGGATGGGATGGGATGGGATCACAGGGATGGGATGGAATTCCTGGGATGAGATCGCTGGGATGGGATGTGATGGGATGGGATGGGATGGGATCCCTGCGATGGGATGGGATGGTATGGGATGGGATCCCTGGGATGGGATCGGATGGGATGGGATGGGTTGGGATGGGATGGGATGGGATGGGATGGGATGGGATGGGGTGGGATGGGATGGGATTGGATGTGATGGGGTGGGATGGGATGGGATGGGATGGGATTGGCTACAATGGTTTGGGATGGGATGGGATCGATGGGATGGGATGGGATGGGATGGAATGGGATCCCTGGGATGGGATCCCTGGGATGGGATGGGATGGGATGGGATGGGATGGGATGGGATAGGATGGGATGGGATGGGGTAGGATGGGATGGGATGGGTTGGGATGGGATGGGATCCCTGGGATGGGATCCCTGGGATGGGATCTCTGGGATCGGATGGTATCCATGGGATGGGATGGGTTGGGATGGGATGGAATCCCTGGGATGGGGACCCGGGGATGGGATGGGATCCCTGGGATGGGATCCCTGGGATGGGATGGGATGGGATCCCTGGGATGGGATGGGATCCCTGGGATGGGATCCCTGGAATGTGATCCCTAGTATGGGATGGGATCCCTGGGATGGGATGCCTGGGATGGGATGAGATGGGATGGGATCCCTGGGATGTTATGGGATCCGTGGGATGTGATGGGATGGGATTCCTGGGATGGGAATGGGTGGGATGGGATGGGATCACAGGGATGGGATGGAATCCCTGGGATGGGATCGCTCGGATGGGATGTGATGGGATGGGATGGGATCCCTGCGATGGCATGGGATGGGATGGGATGGGATGGGATGGGATGGCATCCCTGAGATGGGATCGGATGGGATGCCTGGGATGGGATGGGATCCGTGGGATGGGATGTGATCCCTGGGATGGGATGGGGTGAGATGGGATGGGATGGGATGGGGTCCCTGGGATTAGATGGGATGGGATGGGATGGGATGGGATGGGTTGGGATGGGATGGGATTGGATGGGATGGGTTGGGATGGTATGGTATCCCTGGGATGGTGTCCCTGGGATGGGATGGGATGGGATGGGATGGGATGGGATGGGATGGGATGGGATGGGGTGGGATGGGATGGGATTGGATGGGATGGGGTGGGATGGGATGGGATTGGCTACAATGGGTTGGGATGAGATACCTGGTATGGGATCCCTAGGATGGGATGGGATGGGATGGGATGCGATGGGATAGGATGGGATGGGATGGGGTAGGATGGGATGGGATGGGTTGGGATGGGATCCCTGGGATGGGATGGGATTCCTTGGATGGGATCTCTGGGATCGGATGGTATCCATGGGATGGGATGGGTTGGGATGGGATGGAATCCCTGGGATGGGGACCCGGGGATGGGATGGGATCCCTGGTATGGGATCCCTGGGATAGGATGGGATCCCTGGGTTGGGATCGAATCCCTGGGATGGCATCCCTGGGATGGGATGGGATGGAATCTCTGGGATGGGATCCCTGGGATGGGATTGGATGGGTTGGAATGGGATGGGATCCCTGGATTGGGATGGGATCCCTGGGATGGGATCCCTGGGATGGGATGGGGTGAGATGGGATGGGATGGGATCCCTGGGATTGGATGGGATGGGATCCCTGCGTTAGGTTTGGTTGGGATGGGATATCTGGGATGGGATGGAATCCCTGGGATGAGATCGCTGGGATGGGATGTGATGGGATGGGATGGGATGGGATGGGATAGGATGGGATCCCTGCGATGGGATGGGATGGTATGGTCTCCCTGGGATGGTGTCCCTGGGATGGGATGGGATGGGATGGGATGGGATGGGATGGGATGGGATGGGATGGGGTGGGATGGGATGGGATGGGATTGGCTACAATGGGTTGGGATGGGATGGGATCAGTGGGATGGGATGGGATGAAATAGGATCCCTGGGATGGTACGGAATGGGATCCCTGGGATGGGATGGGATACCTGGTATGGGATCCCTAGGATGGGATGGGATGGGATGGGATGGGATGGGATGGGATAGGATGGGATGGGATGGGGTAGGATGGGATGGGATGGGTTGGGATGGGATGGGATCCCTGGGATGGGATCCCTGGGATGGGATCTCTGGGATCGGATGGTATCCATGGGATGGGATGGGTTGGGATGGGATGGAATCCCTGGGATGGGGACCCGGGGATGGGATGGGATCCCTGGGATGGGATTCCTGGGATGGGATGGGATGGGATGGGATCCCTGGGATGGGATGGGATCTCTGGGATGGGATCCCTGGAATGTGATCCCTGGGATGGTATGGGATCCCTGGGATGGGATGGAATCCCTGGGATGGGATCCCTGGGATAGGATTGGATGGGTTGGAATGGGATGGGATCCCTCGGTTGGGATGGGATCCATGGGATGGGATCCCTGGGATGGGATGTGATGGGATGGGATTGGATGGGATGGGATCCCTGGGATGGGATGGGATGGGATCCCTGGGATGGGATGGGATGGGATGGGATGGGATCCCTTGGATGGGATCGGATGGGATGCCTGGGATGGGATGGGATGGGATCCGTGGGTTAGGATTGGTTGGGATGGGATACCTGGGATGGGATGGAATCCCTGGGATGAGATCGCTGGGATGGGATGTGATGGGATGGGATGGGATCCCTGCAATGGGATGGGATGGTATGGTATCCCTGGGATGGTGTCCCTGGGATGGGATGGGATGGGATGGGATGAAATAGGATCCCTGGGATGGTACGGAATGGGATCCCTGGGATGGGATGGGATACCTGGTATGGGATCCCTAGGATGGGATGGGATGGGATGGGATGGGATGGGATGGGATGGGATGGGATGGGTTGGGATGGGTTCCCTGGGATGGGATCCCTGGGATGGGATCTCTGGGATGGGATGGTATCCATGGGATGGGATGGGTTGGGATGGGATGGAATCCCTGGGATGGGGACCCGGGGATGGGATCTCTGGTATGGGATCCCTGGGATGGGATGGGATGAAATGGGATCCCTGTGATGGGATGGAATACCTGGGATGAGATCGCTGGGATGGGATGGGATGGGATCCCTGCACTGGGATGGGATCGGATGGTATCCATGGGATGGGATACATGGTATGGGATCGGAGGTGATTGCATGGGATGGGATTGGATGGGATGGGCTAGAATGGGTTGGGATGGGATGGGATCAATGGGATGGGAGCGGAGGGGATGGGATGGTTTGGGATCCCTGGGATGGGATCCCTTGGATGGGATGTGATCCCTGGTATGGGATCCCTGGGATGGGATGGGATGGGATGGGATGGGATGGGATGGGATGGGATCGATGGGATGGGATGGGATGGGTTGGGATGGGTTGGGTTGGGATGGGATAGGATCGCTGGGATTGGATCCCTGGGATGAGATGGGAACCCTGTGATGGGATCCCTGGGATGGGATGGGATGGGATGGGATGGGATGGGATGGAATGGGATGGGATGGGATTGGATGGGATGGCATGGGTTGGGATGGGATTCGATGGGATGGGATGGGATCCCTGGGATGGGATCGGATGGGATCCGTGGGATGGGTAGGGATCCCTGGGATGGGATGGCCTCCCTGGGATGGGATCCATGGGATGGGTTACTTGGGATGGGATAGGATCCCTAGGATGGGAGAGGATGGGATGGGATACGTTGGGATGGGATGGGATCCCTGGGATGGGATGGGATCCCTGGGATGGGATCCCTGGAATGTGATCCCTAGTATGGGATGGGATCCCTGGGATGGGATGCCTGGGATGGGATGAGATGGGATGGGATCCCTGGGATGTTATGGGATCCGTGGGATGTGATGGGATGGGATTCCTGGGATGGGAATGGGTGGGATGGGATGGGATCACAGGGATGGGATGGAATCCCTGGGATGAGATCGCTCGGATGGGATGTGATGGGATGGGATGGGATGGGATCCCTGCGATGGGATGGGATGGGATGGGATGGGATGGCATCCCTGAGATGGGATCGGATGGGATGCCTGGGATGGGATGGGATCCGTGGGATGGGATGTGATCCCTGGGATGGGATGGGGTGAGATGGGATGGGATGGGATGTGGTCCCTGGGATTGGATGGGATGGGATGGGATGGGATGGGTTGGGATGGGATGGGATGGGATGGGATTGGATGGGATGGGTTGGGATGGTATGGTATCCCTGGGATGGTGTCCCTGGGATGGGATGGGATGGGATGGGATGGGATGGGATGGGATGGGATGGGATGGGATGGGATGGGGTGGGATGGGATGGGATTGGATGGGATGGGGTGGGATGGGATGGGATTGGCTACAATGGGTTGGGATGGGATGGGATCGATGGGATGGGATGGGATGGGATGGGGTGGGATGGGATGGGATTGGATGGGATGGGGTGGGATGGGATGGGATTGGCTACAATGGGTTGGGATGGGATACCTGGTATGGGATCCCTAGGATGGGATGGGATGGGATGGGATGCGATGGGATAGGATGGGATGGGATGGGGTAGGATGGGATGGGATGGGTTGGGATGGGATCCCTGGGATGGGATGGGATTCCTTGGATGGGATCTCTGGGATCGGATGGTATCCATGGGATGGGATGGGTTGGGATGGGATGGAATCCCTGGGATGGGGACCCGGGGATGGGATGGGATCCCTGGTATGGGATCCCTGGGATAGGATGGGATCCCTGGGTTGGGATCGAATCCCTGGGATGGCATCCCTGGGATGGGATGGGATGGAATCTCTGGGATGGGATCCCTGGGATGGGATTGGATGGGTTGGAATGGGATGGGATCCCTGGGTTGGGATGGGTTCCATGGGATGGGATCCCTGGTATGGGATGGGGTGAGATGGGATGGGATGGGATGGGATCCCTGGGATTGGATGGGATGGGATCCCTGCGTTAGGTTTGGTTGGGATGGGATATCTGGGATGGGATGGAATCCCTGGGATGAGATCGCTGGGATGGGATGTGATGGGATGGGATGGGATGGGATGGGATAGGATGGGATCCCTGCGATGGGATGGGATGGTATGGTCTCCCTGGGATGGTGTCCCTGGGATGGGATGGGATGGGATGGGATGGGATGGGATGGGATGGGATGGGATGGGATGGGATTGGATGGGATGGGGTGGGATGGGATGGGATGGGATTGGCTACAATGGGTTGGGATGGGATGGGATCAGTGGGATGGGATGGGATGAAATAGGATCCCTGGGATGGTACGGGATGGGATCCCTGGGATGGGATGGGATACCTGGTGTGGGATCCCTAGGATGGGATGGGATGGGATGGGATGGGATGGGATGGGATGGGATGGGATGGGATGGGATCCCTGGGATGTTATGGGATCCGTGGGATGTGATGGGATGGGATTCCTGGGATGGGAATGGGTGGGATGGGATGGGATCACAGGGATGGGATGGAATCCCTGGGATGAGATCGCTCGGATGGGATGTGATGGGATGGGATGGGATGGGATGGGATCCCTGCGATGGGATGGGATGGGATGGGATGGGATGGCATCCCTGAGATGGGATCGGATGGGATGCCTGGGATGGGATGGGATACCTGGTATGGGATCCCTAGGATGGGATGGGATGGGATGGGATGGGATAGGATGGGATGGGATGGGGTAGGATGGGTTGGGATGGGATCGGATCCCTGGGATGGGATGGGATCCATGGGATGGGATGGGTTGGGATGGGATGGAATCCCTGGGATGGGGACCCGGGGATGGGATGGGATCTCTGGTATGGGATCCCTGGGATGGAATGGGATGGGATTGGATGGGATGGGATCGGATGGGATCCCTGGGATGGGATGGGATGGGATCCCTGGGATGGGATGGGATCCCTGGGATGGGATATCTGGGATGGGATGTGATGGGACGGGATGGGATGGGATGGGGTGGGAAGGGATGGGATGGGCTACAATGGGATGGGATGGGTTTGGATGGGATGGGATTCCTGGGATGGGATGGGATGGGATGGGATGGGATGGGATGGGATGGGATGGGATGGGATGGGATGCCATGGCAAGGGGTCCGCGGGATGAGATGGGATGGGATGGGATACGTGGGATGGGATGGGATCCCTGGGATGGGATGGGATGAGATGGGATGGGATGGGATGGGATCCCTGGGTTGGGACTGGTTGGGATGGGATACCTGGGATGGGATGGAATCCCTGGGATGAGATCGCTGGGATGGGATGGGATGGGATGGGATGGGATGGGATGGGATGGGATGGGATGGGATTGGATGGGATGGGGTGGGATGGGATTGGCTACAATGGGATGGGATGAAATGGGATCCCTGGGATGGTACGGAATGGGATCCCTGGGATGGGATGGGATACCTGGTATGGGATCCCTAGGGTGGGATGGGAGGGGATGGGATGGGATAGGATGGGATGGCATGGGGTAGGATGGGATGGGATGGGTTGGGATGGGATGGGATACCTGGGATGGGATGGGATCCCTGGGATGGGATCCCTGGGATGGGATGGGATGGGATGGGATGGGATTGGATGGGATGGGGTCGGATGGGATCCCTGGGATGGGATGGGATCCCTGGTATGGGATATCTGGGATGGGATGTGATGGGACGGGACGGGATGGGATGGGCTACAATGGGATGGGATGGGATGGGATGGGTTGGGATGGGATGGGATGGGATGGGATGGGATGGGGTGGGATCCCTGGGTTGGGATTGGTTGGGATGGGATACCTGGGATGGGATGGAATCCCTGGGATGAGATCCCTGGGATGGGATGGGATGGGATGGAATAGGATGGGATGGGATGGGATGGGATGGGATGGGATGGCATGGGGTGGGATGGGATGGGATGGGACGGGATGGGATGGGATGGGATGGGATCCCTGCGATGGAATGGGATGGGATGGGATGGGATGGGATGGGATGGGATGGGATGGGATGGGATGGGATGGGATCCCTGGGTTGGTACGGAATGGGATCCCTGGGATGGGATGGGATACCTGGTATGGGAGCCCTGGGATGGGATGGGATGGGATGGGATGGGATGGGATGGGATGGGATTGGATGGGATGGGATGGGATGGGATCGGATGGGATCCCTGGGATGGGATGGGACGGGATGGGATGGGATCCCTGGGATGGGATGGGATCCCTGTGATGGGATGGGATCTCTGGGATGGCATGGGATGGGATCGGATGGGATGGCATGGGTTGGGATGGGATTCGATGGGATGGGATGGGATTGGTTGGGATGGGATGCGATCCCTGGGATGGGATGGGATGGGATGGGATGGGATCCCTGGGATGGGATGGGATCCATGGGATGGGATGGAATGTGATGGGGTGGGATGGGATGGGATGGGTTGGGATGGGATGGGATCCCTGGGATGGGATGGGATCCCTGGGATGGGAACAGATGAAATGGGATCCCTGGGATGGGATGGAATCCCTGGGATGGGATAGCTGGGATGGGATGGGATCCCTGGGATGGGATCCCTGGGAAGGGTTGGGATCCCTGGGATGGGATCCATGGGATGGGTTACTTGGGATGGGATGGGATCCCTGGGATGGGATCCCTGGAATGTGATCCCTCGTATGGGATGGGATCCCTGGGATGGGATGGAATCCCTGGGATGGGATCCGTGGGATGTGATGGGATGGGATTCCGGGGATGGGAATGGGTGGGATGGGATGGGATCACAGGGATGGGATGGAATTCCTGGGATGAGATCGCTGGGATGGGATGTGATGGGATGGGATGGGATGGGATCCCTGCGATGGGATGGGATGGTATGGGATGGGATCCCTGGGATGGGATCGGATGGGATGGGATGGGTTGGGATGGGATGGGATGGGATGGGATGGGATGGGGTGGGATGGGATGGGATTGGATGTGATGGGGTGGGATGGGATGGAATTGGCTACAATGGTTTGGGATGGGATGGGATCGATGGGATGGGATAGGATGGGATGGAATGGGATCCCTGGGATGGGATCCCTGGGATGGGATGGGATGGGATGGGATGGGATAGGATGGGATGGGATGGGGTAGGATGGGATGGGATGGGTTGGGATGGGATGGGATCCCTGGGATGGGATCCCTGGGATGGGATCTCTGGGATCGGATGGTATCCATGGGATGGGATAGGTTGGGATGGGATGGAATCCCTGGGATGGGGACCCGGGGATGGGATGGGATCCCTGGGATGGGATCCCTGGGATGGGATGGGATGGGATGGGATCCCTGGGATGGGATGGGATCTCTGGGATGGGATCCCTGGAATGTGATCCCTGGGATGGTATGGGATCCCTGGGATGGGATGGAATCCCTGGGATGGGATCCCTGGGATAGGATTGGATGGGTTGGAATGGGATGGGATCCCTCGGTTGGGATGGGATCCATGGGATGGGATCCCTGGGATGGGATGTGATGGGATGGGATTGGATGGGATGGGATCCCTGGGATGGGATGGGATGGGATCCCTGGGATGGGATGGGATGGGATGGGATGGGATCCCTTGGATGGGATCGGATGGGATGCCTGGGATGCGATGGGATGGGATCCGTGTGTTAGGATTGGTTGGGATGGGATACCTGGGATGGGATGGAATCCCTGGGATGAGATCGCTGGGATGGGATGTGATGGGATGGGATGGGATCCCTGCAATGGGATGGGATGGTATGGTATCCCTGGGATGGTGTCCCTGGGATGGGATGGGATGGGATGGGATGGGATGAAATAGGATCCCTGGGATGGTACGGAATGGGATCCCTGGGATGGGATGGGATACCTGGTATGGGATCCCTAGGATGGGATGGGATGGGATGGGATGGGATGGGATGGGATGGGATGGGTTGGGATGGGTTCCCTGGGATGGGATCCCTGGGATGGGATCTCTGGGATGGGATGGTATCCATGGGATGGGATGGGTTGGGATGGGATGGAATCCCTGGGATGGGGACCCGGGGATGGGATCTCTGGTATGGGATCCCTGGGATGGGATGGGATGAAATGGGATCCCTGTGATGGGATGGAATACCTGGGATGAGATCGCTGGGATGGGATGGGATGGGATGCCTGCACTGGGATGGGATCGGATGGTATCCATGGGATGGGATACATGGTATGGGATCGGAGGTGATTGCATGGGATGGGATTGGATGGGATGGGCTAGAATGGGTTGGGATGGGATGGGATCAATGGGATGGGAGCGGAGGGGATGGGATGGTTTGGGATCCCTGGGATGGGATCCCTTGGATGGGATGTGATCCCTGGTATGGGATCCCTGGGATGGGATGGGATGGGATGGGATGGGATGGGATCGATGGGATGGGATGGGATGGGTTGGGATGGGTTGGGTTGGGATGGGATAGGATCGCTGGGATTGGATCCCTGGGATGAGATGGGAACCCTGTGATGGGATCCCTGGGATGGGATGGGATGGGATGGGATGGGATGGGATGGAATGGGATGGGATGGGATTGGATGGGATGGCATGGGTTGGGATGGGATTCGATGGGATGGGATGGGATCCCTGGGATGGGATCGGATGGGATCCCTGGGATGGGTAGGGATCCCTGGGATGGGATGGCCTCCCTGGGATGGGATCCATGGGATGAGTTACTTGGGATGGGATAGGATCCCTAGGATGGGAGAGGATGGGATGGGATATGTTGGGATGGGATGGGATCCCTGGGATGGGATGGGATCCCTGGGATGGGATCCCTGGAATGTGATCCCTAGTATGGGATGGGATCCCTGGGATGGGATGCCTGGGATGGGATGAGATGGGATGGGATCCCTGGGATGTTATGGGATCCGTGGGATGTGATGGGATGGGATTCCTGGGATGGGAATGGGTGGGATGGGATGGGATCACAGGGATGGGATGGAATCCCTGGGATGAGATCGCTCGGATGGGATGTGATGGGATGGGATGGGATGGGATCCCTGCGATGGGATGGGATGGGATGGGATGGGATGGCATCCCTGAGATGGGATCGGATGGGATGCCTGGGATGGGATGGGATCCGTGGGATGGGATGTGATCCCTGGGATGGGATGGGGTGAGATGGGATGGGATGGGATGGGGTCCCTGGGATTGGATGGGATGGGATGGGATGGGATGGGATGGGTTGGGATGGGATGGGATGGGATGGGATTGGATGGGATGGGTTGGGATGGTATGGTATCCCTGGGATGGTGTCCCTGGGATGGGATGGGATGGGATGGGATGGGATGGGATGGGATGGGATGGGATGCGATGGGATGGGATGGGATGGGATGGGATGGGGTGGGATGGGATGGGATTGGATGGGATGGGGTGGGATGGGATGGGATTGGCTACAATGGGTTGGGATGGGATGGGATCGATGGGATGGGATGGGATGGGATGGGGTGGGATGGAATGGGATTGGATGGGATGGGGTGGGATGGGATGGGATTGGCTACAATGGGTTGGGATGGGATACCTGGTATGGGATCCCTAGGATGGGATGGGATGGGATGGGATGCGATGGGATAGGATGGGATGGGATGGGGTAGGATGGGATGGGATGGGTTGGGATGGGATCCCTGGGATGGGATGGGATTCCTTGGATGGGATCTCTGGGATCGGATGGTATCCATGGGATGGGATGGGTTGGGATGGGATGGAATCCCTGGGATGGGGACCCGGGGATGGGATGGGATCCCTGGTATGGGATCCCTGGGATAGGATGGGATCCCTGGGTTGGGATCGAATCCCTGGGATGGCATCCCTGGGATGGGATGGGATGGAATCTCTGGGATGGGATCCCTGGGATGGGATTGGATGGGTTGGAATGGGATGGGATCCCTGGGTTGGGATGGGTTCCATGGGATGGGATCCCTGGGATGGGATGGGGTGAGATGGGATGGGATGGGATGGGATCCCTGGGATTGGATGGGATGGGATCCCTGCGTTAGGTTTGGTTGGGATGGGATATCTGGGATGGGATGGAATCCCTGGGATGAGATCGCTGGGATGGGATGTGATGGGATGGGATGGGATGGGATGGGATAGGATGGGATCCCTGCGATGGGATGGGATGGTATGGTCTCCCTGGGATGGTGTCCCTGGGATGGGATGGGATGGGATGGGATGGGATGGGATGGGATGGGATTGGATGGGATGGGGTGGGATGGGATGGGATGGGATTGGCTACAATGGGTTGGGATGGGATGGGATCAGTGGGATGGGATGGGATGAAATAGGATCCCTGGGATGGTACGGGATGGGATCCCTGGGATGGGATGGGATACCTGGTATGGGATCCCTAGGATGGGATGGGATGGGATGGGATGGGATGGGATGGGATGGGATGGGATGGGATCCCTGGGATGTTATGGGATCCGTGGGATGTGATGGGATGGGATTCCTGGGATGGGAATGGGTGGGATGGGATGGGATCACAGGGATGGGATGGAATCCCTGGGATGAGATCGCTCGGATGGGATGTGATGGGATGGGATGGGATGGGATGGGATCCCTGCGATGGGATGGGATGGGATGGGATGGGATGGCATCCCTGAGATGGGATCGGATGGGATGCCTGGGATGGGATGGGATACCTGGTATGGGATCCCTAGGATGGGATGGGATGGGATGGGATGGGATGGGATGGGATAGGATGGGATGGGATGGGGTAGGATGGGTTGGGATGGGATCGGATCCCTGGGATGGGATGGGATCCATGGGATGGGATGGGTTGGGATGGGATGGAATCCCTGGGATGGGGACCCGGGGATGGGATGGGATCTCTGGTATGGGATCCCTGGGATGGGATGGGATGGGATGGGATGGGATCGGATGGGATCCCTGGGATGGGATGGGATGGGATCCCTGGGATGGGATGGGATCCCTGGGATGGGATATCTGGGATGGGATGTGATGGGACGGGATGGGATGGGCTACAATGGGATGGGATGGGTTTGGATGGGATGGGATTCCTGGGATGGGATGGGATGGGATGGGATGGGATGGGATGGGATGGGATGGGATGGGATGGGATGGGATGGGATGGGATGCCATGGCAAGGGGTCCGCGGGATGAGATGGGATGGGATGGGATACGTGGGATGGGATGGGATCCCTGGGATGGGATGGGATGAGATGGGATGGGATGGGATGGGATCCCTGGGTTGGGACTGGTTGGGATGGGATACCTGGGATGGGATGGAATCCCTGGGATGAGATCGCTGGGATGGGATGGGATGGGATGGGATGGGATGGGATGGGATGGGATTGGATGGGATGGGGTGGGATGGGATTGGCTACAATGGGATGGGATGAAATGGGATCCCTGGGATGGTACGGAATGGGATCCCTGGGATGGGATGGGATACCTGGTATGGGATCCCTAGGGTGGGATGGGAGGGGATGGGATGGGATAGGATGGGATGGGATGGGGTAGGATGGGATGGGATGGGTTGGGATGGGATGGGATACCTGGGATGGGATGGGATCCCTGGGATGGGATCCCTGGGATGGGATGGGATGGGATGGGATTGGATGGGATGGGATGGGATCGGATGGGATCCCTGGGATGGGATGGGATCCCTGGTATGGGATATCTGGGATGGGATGTGATGGGACGGGACGGGATGGGATGGGCTACAATGGGATGGGATGGGATTGGATGGGTTGGGATGGGATGGGATGGGATGGGATGGGGTGGGATCCCTGGGTTGGGATTAGTTGGGATGGGATACCTGGGATGGGATGGAATCCCTGGGATGAGATCCCTGGGATGGGATGGGATGGGATGGGATAGGATGGGATGGGATGGGATGGCATGGGGTGGGATGGGATGGGATGGGACGGGATGGGATGGGATGGGATCCCTGCGATGGGATGGGATGGGATGGGATGGGATGGAATGGGATCCCTGGGTTGGTACGGAATGGGATCCCTGGGATGGGATGGGATACCTGGTATGGGAGCCCTGGGATGGGATGGGATGGGATGGGGTAGGATGGGATGGGACGGGATGGGATGGGATCCCTGCGATGGGATGGGAATCCTGGGATGAGATGGGATGGGATTGGATCCCTGGGATGGGATGAGATGGGATCCCAGGGATGGGATGGGATGGGATGGGATGGGATGGGATGGGATCCCTGGGATGGGATCCCTGAAATGGGATGCGATGGGATGGGATCCCTGGGATGGGATCGGATGGGATGCCTGGGATGGGATGGGATCCCTGGGATGGGATGGGGTGAGATGGGATGGGATGGGATCCCTGGGATTGGATGGGATGGGATCCCTGGGATGGGATGGAATCCCTGGGATGGGGACCCGGGGTTGGGATGGGATCCCTGGTATGGGATCCCTGGGATGGGATGGGATGGGATGGGATGGGATGGGATGGGATGGGATGGGATTGGATGGGATGGGATGGGATCGGATGGGATCCCTGGGATGGGATGGGACGGGATGGGATGGGATCCCTGGGATGGGATGGGATCCCTGTGATGGGATGGGATCTCTGGGATGGCATGGGATGGGATCGGATGGGATGGGATGGGTTGGGATGGGATTCGATGGGATGGGATGGGATTGGTTGGGATGGGATGGGATCCCTGGGATGGCATGGGATGGGATGGGATCCCTGGGATGGGATGGGATCCATGGGATGGGATGGAATGTGATGGGGTGGGATGGGATGGGATGGGTTGGGATGGGATGGGATCCCTGGGATGGGATGGGATCCCTGGGATGGGAACAGATGAAATGGGATCCCTGGGATGGGATGGAATCCCTGGGATGGGATAGCTGGGATGGGATGGGATCCCTGGGATGGGATCCCTGGGAAGGGTTGGGATCCCTGGGATGGGATCCATGGGATGGGTTACTTGGGATGGGATGGGATCCCTGGGATGGGATCCCTGGAATGTGATCCCTCGTATGGGATGGGATCCCTGGGATGGGATGGAATCCCTGGGATGGGATCCGTGGGATGTGATGGGATGGGATTCCGGGGATGGGATGGAATTCCTGGGATGAGATCGCTGGGATGGGATGTGATGGGATGGGATGGGATGGGATCCCTGCGATGGGATGGGATGGTATGGGATGGGATCCCTGGGATGGGATCGGATGGGATGGGATGGGTTGGGATGGGATGGGATGGGATGGGATGGGATGGGGTGGGATGGGATGGGATTGGATGTGATGGGGTGGGATGGGATGGGATGGGATTGGCTACAATGGTTTGGGATGGGATGGGATCGATGGGATGGGATGGGATGGAATGGGATCCCTGGGATGGGATCCCTGGGATGGGATGGGATGGGATAGGATGGGATGGGATGGGGTAGGATGGGATGGGATGGGTTGGGATGGGATGGGATCCCTGGGATGGGATCCCTGGGATGGGATCTCTGGGATCGGATGGTATCCATGGGATGGGATGGGTTGGGATGGGATGGAATCCCTGGGATGGGGACCCGGGGATGGGATGGGATCCCTGGGATGGGATCCCTGGGATGGGATGGGATCCCTGGGATGGGATGGGATCCCTGGGATGGGATCCCTGGAATGTGATCCCTGGGATGGGATGGGATCCCTGGGATGGGATGGAATCCCGGGGATGGGATCCCTGGGATAGGATTGGATGGGTTGGAATGGGATGGGATCCCTCGGTTGGGATGGGTTCCATGGGATGGGATCCCTGGGATGGGATGTGATGGGATGGGATTGGATGGGATGGGATCCCTGGGATGGGATGGGATGGGATCCCTGGGATGGGATGGGATGGGATGGGATGGGATGGGATCCCTTGGATGGGATCGGATGGGATGCCTGGGATGGGATGGGATGGGATCCGTGGGTTAGGATTGGTTGGGATGGGATACCTGGGATGGGATGGAATCCCTGGGATGAGATCGCTGGGATGGGATGTGATGGGATGGGATGGGATGGGATCCCTGCAATGGGATGGGATGGTATGGTATCCCTGGGATGGTGTCCCTGGGATGGGATGGGATGGGATGGGATGGGATGAAATAGGATCCCTGGGATGGTACGGAATGGGATCCCTGGGATGGGATGGGATACCTGGTATGGGATCCCTAGGATGGGATGGGATGGGATGGGATGGGATGGGATGGGATGGGATGGGATGGGATGGGATGGGATGGGTTGGGATGGGTTCCCTGGGATGGGATCCCTGGGATGGGATCTCTGGGATGGGATGGTATCCATGGGATGGGATGGGTTGGGATGGGATGGAATCCCTGGGATGGGGACCCGGGGATGGGATCTCTGGTATGGGATCCCTGGGATGGGATGGGATGGGATGGGATGGGATGGGATGGGATTGGATGGGATGGGATCGGATGGGATCCCTGGGATGGGATGGGATGGGATCCCTGGGATGGGATGGGATGGGATCCCTGGGATGGGATGGGATCCCTGGGATGGGATATCTGGGATGGGATGGGATGGGATGGGATGGGATTGGATGGGATGGGTTGGGATGGTATGGTATCCCTGGGATGGTGTCCCTGGGATGGGATGGGATGGGATGGGATGGGATGGGATGGGATGGGATGGGATGGGATGCGATGGGTTGGGATGGGATGGGATGGGATGGGATGGGATGGGATTGGATGGGATGGGGTGGGATGGGATGGGATTGGATTGGCTACAATGGTTTGGGATGGGATGGGATCGATGGGATGGGATGGGATGGGATGGGATGGAATGGGATCCCTGGGATGGGATCCCTGGGATGGGATCCCTGGGATGGGATGGGATGGGATGGGATGGGATGGGATAGGATGGGATGGGATGGGGTAGGATGGGATGGGATGGGTTGGGTTGGGATGGGATCCCTGGGATGGGATCCCTGGGATGGGATCTCTGGGATCGGATGGTATCCATGGGATGGGATGGGTTGGGATGGGATGGAATCCCTGGGATGGGGACCCGGGGATGGGATGGGATCCCTGGAATGGGATCCCTGGGATGGGATGGGATGGGATGGGATCCCTGGGATGGGATGGGATCCCTGGGATGGGATCCCTGGAATGTGATCCCTGGGATGGGATGGGATCCCTGGGATGGGATGGAATCCCGGGGATGGGATCCCTGGGATAGGATTGGATGGGTTGGAATGGGATGGGATCCCTCGGTTGGGATGGGTTCCATGGGATGGGATCCCTGGGATGGGATGTGATGGGATGGGATTGGATGGGATGGGATCCCTGGGATGGGATGGGATGGGATCCCTGGGATGGGATGGGATGGGATGGGATGGGATCCCTTGGATGGGATCGGATGGGATGCCTGGGATGGGATGGGATGGGATCCGTGGGTTAGGATTGGTTGGGATGGGATACCTGGGATGGGATGGAATCCCTGGGATGAGATCGCTGGGATGGGATGTGATGGGATGGGATGGGATGGGATGGGATGGGATCCCTGCAATGGGATGGGATGGTATGGTATCCCTGGGATGGTGTCCCTGGGATGGGATGGGATGGGATGGGATGGGATGGGATGGGATGAAATAGGATCCCTGGGATGGTACGGAATGGGATCCCTGGGATGGGATGGGATACCTGGTATGGGATCCCTAGGATGGGATGGGATGGGATGGGATGGGATGGGTTGGAATGGGTTCCCTGGGATGGGATCCCTGGGATGGGATCTCTGGGATGGGATGGTATCCATGGGATGGGATGGGTTGGGATGGGATGGAATCCCTGGGATGGGGACCCGGGGATGGGATCTCTGGTATGGGATACCTGGGATGGGATGGGATGGGATGGGATGGGATTGGATGGGATGGGATCGGATGGGATCCCTGGGATGGGATGGGATGGGATCCCTGGGATGGGATGGGATTGGCTACAATGGGTTGGGATGGGATGGGATCGATGGGATGGGATGGGATGGGATGGAATGGGATCCCTGGGATGGTACGGAATGGGATCCCTGGGATGGGATGGGATACCTGGTATGGGATCCCTAAGATGGGATGGGACGGGAGGGGATGCGATGGGATAGGATGGGATGGGATGTGGTAGGATGGGATGGGATGGGTTGGGATGGGATGGGATCCCTGGGATGGGATGGGATCCCTGGGATGGGATCTCTGGGATCGGATGGTATCCATGGGATGGGATGGGTTGGGATGGGATGGAATCCCTGGGATGGGGACCCGGGGATGGGATGGGATCCCTGGGATGGGATGGGATCCCTGGGATGGGATCCCTGGAATGTGATCCCTGGGATGGGATGGGATCCCTGGGATGGGATGGAATCCCTGGGATGGGATCCCTGGGATAGGATTGGATGGGTTGGAATGGGATGGGATCCCTCGGTTGGGATGGGTTCCATGGGATGGGATCCCTGGGATGGGATGTGATGGGATGGGATGGGATGGGATCCCTGGGATGGGATGGGATGGGATGGGATGGGATGGGATCCCTTGGATGGGATCGGATGGGATGCCTGGGATGGGATGGGATGGGATCCGTGGGTTAGGATTGGTTGGGATGGGATACCTGGGGTGGGATGGAATCCCTGGGATGAGATCGCTGGGATGGGATGTGATGTGATGGGATGGGATGGGATCCCTGCAATGGGATGGGATGGTATGGTATCCCTGGGATGGTGTCCCTGGGATGGGATGGGATGGGATGGGATGGGATGGGATGAAATAGGATCCCTGGGATGGTACGGGATGGGATCCCTGGGATGGGATGGGATACCTGCTATGGGATCCCTAGGATGGGATGGGATGGGATGGGATGGGATGGGTTGGGATGGGTTCCCTGGGATGGGATCCCTGGGATGGGATCTCTGGGATGGGATGGTATCCATGGGATGGGATGGGTTGGGATGGGATGGAATCCCTGGGATGGGGACCCGGGGATGGGATCTCTGGTATGGGATCCCTGGGATGGGATGGGATGGGATGGGATGGGATGGGATGGGATGGGATGGGATTGGATGGGATGGGATCGGATGGGATCCCTGGGATGGGATGGGATGGGATCCCGGGGATGGGATGGGATCCCTGGGATGGGATATCTGGGATGGGATGTGATGGGAGGGGATTGGATGGGATGGGTTGGGATGGTATGGTATCCCTGGGATGGTGTCCCTGGGATGGGATGGGATGGGATGGGATGGGATGGGATGGGATGCGATGGGATGGGATGGGATGGGATGGGGTGGGATGGGATGGGATTGGATGGGATGGGGTGGGATGGGTTGGGATGGGATGGGATCGATGGGATGGGATGGGATGGGATGGAATGGGATCCCTGGGATGGTACGGAATGGGATCCCTGGGATGGGATGGGATTCCTGGTATGGGATCCCTAAGATGGGATGGGACGGGAGGGGATGCGATGGGATAGGATGGGATGGGATGGGGTAGGATGGGATGGGATGGGTTGGGATGGGATGGGATCCCTGGGATGGGATGGGATCCCTGGGATGGGATCTCTGGGATCGGATGGTATCCATGGCATGGGATGGGTTGGGATGGGATGGAATCCCTGGGATGGGGACCCGGCGATGGGATGGGATCCCTGGTATGGGATCCCTGGGATAGGATGGGATCCCTGGGTTGGGATCTAATCCCTGGGATGGCATCCCTGGGATGGGATGGAATCTCTGGGATGGGATCCCTGGGATGGGATTGGATGGGTTGGAATGGGATGGGATCCCTGGGTTGGGATGGGTTCCATGCGATGGGATCCCTGGGATGGGATGGGGTGAGATGGGATGGGATGGGATGGGATGGGATCCCTGGGATTGGATGGGATGGGATCCCTGGGTTAGGATTGGTTGGGATGGGATACCTGGGATGGGATGGAATCCCTGGGATGAGATCGCTGGGATGGGATGTGATGGGATGGGATGGGATGGGATGGGATGGGATCCCTGCGATGGGATGGGATGGTATGGGATGGGATGGGATGGGATGGGATTGGATGGGATGGGGTGGGATGGGATGGGATTGGCTACAATGGGTTGGGATGGGATGGGATCAGTGGGATGGGATGGGATGGGCTGAAATAGGATCCCTGGGATGGTACGGAATGGGATCCCTGGGATGGGATGGGATACCTGGTATGGGATCCCTAGGATGGGATGGGATGGGATGGGATGGGATGGGATGGGATGGGATGGGATGGGATGGGATGGGATGGGATGGGATGGGATGGGATGGGATGGGATAGGATGGGATGGGATCGGATCCCTGGGATGGGATGGGATCCCTGGGATGGGATGGGTTGGGATGGGATGGAATCCCTGGGATGGGGACCCGGGGATGGGATGGGATCTCTGGTATGGGATCCCTGGGATGGGATGGGATGGGATGGGATGGGATGGGATCGGATGGGATCCCTGGGATGGGATGGGATGGGATCCCTGGGATGGGATGGGATCCCTGGGATGGGATATCTGGGATAGGATGTGATGGGACGGGATGGGATGGGATGGGGTGGGAAGGGATGGGATGGGCTACAATGGGATGGGATGGGATGGGATGGGATGGGATGGGATGGGATGGGATGGGATGGGATGGTATGGGATGGGATGGGATGGGATGGGTTTGGATGGGATGGGATTCCTGGGATGGGATGGGATGGGATGGGATGGGATGGGATGGGATGGGATGGGATGGGATGGGATGGGATGGGATGGGATGGGATGGGATGGGATGCCATGGCAAGGGGTCCGCGGGATGAGATGGGATGGGATGGGATACGTGGGATGGGATGGGATCCCTGGGATGGGATGGGATGGGTTGGGATGGGATGGAATCCCTGGGATGGGGACCCGGGGATGGGATGGGATCTCTGGTATGGGATCCCTGGGATGGGATGGGATGGGATGGGATGGGATGGGATCCCTGGGATGGGATGGGATGGGATCCCTGGGATGGGATGGGATCCCTGGGATGGGATGGGATGAGATGGGTTGGGATGGGATCCCTGGGATTGGATGGGATGGGATCCCTGGGATGGGATGGGTTGGTATGGAATCCCTGGGATGGGGACCCGGGGTTGGGATGGGATCCCTGGGATGGGATCGGATGGGATGCCTGGGATGGGATGGGATCCCTGGGATGGGATGGGGTGAGATGGGATGGGATGGGATCCCTGGGATTGGATGGGATGGGATCCCTGGGATGGGATGGGTTGGGATGGGATGGAATCCCTGGGATGGGGACCCGGGGTTGGGATGGGATCCCTGGTATGGGATCCCTGGGATGGGATGGGATGGGATGGGATGGGATGGGATGGGATGGGATGGGATGGGATGGGATGGGATGGGATTGGATGGGATGGGATGGGATGGGATCGGATGGGATCCCTGGGATGGGATGGGACGGGATGGGATGGGATCCCTGGGATGGGATGGGATCCCTGTGATGGGATGGGATCTCTGGGATGGCATGGGATGGGATCGGATGGGATGGCATGGGTTGGGATGGGATTCGATGGGATGGGATGGGATTGGTTGGGATGGGATGCGATCCCTGGGATGGGATGGGATGGGATGGGATCCCTGGGATGGGATGGGATCCATGGGATGGGATGGAATGTGATGGGGTGGGATGGGATGGGATGGGATGGGTTGGGATGGGATGGGATCCCTGGGATGGGATGGGATCCCTGGGATGGGAACAGATGAAATGGGATCCCTGGGATGGGATGGAATCCCTGGGATGGCATAGCTGGGATGGGATGGGATCCCTGGGATGGGATCCCTGGGAAGGGTTGGGATCCCTGGGATGGGATCCATGGGATGGGTTACTTGGGATGGGATGGGATCCCTGGGATGGGATCCCTGGAATGTGATCCCTCGTATGGGATGGGATCCCTGGGATGGGATGGAATCCCTGGGATGGGATCCGTGGGATGTGATGGGATGTGATTCCGGGGATAGGAATGGGTGGGATGGGATGGGATCACAGGGATGGGATGGAATTCCTGGGATGAGATCGCTGGGATGGGATGTGATGTGATGGTTTGGGATGGGATGGGATCCCTGCGATGGGATGGGATGGTATGGGATGGGATGGGATGGGATTGGATGGGATGGGGTGGGATGGGATGGGATTGGCTACAATGGGTTGGGATGGGATGGGATCAGTGGGATGGGATGGGATGGGATGAAATAGGATCCCTGGGATGGTACGGAATGGGATCCCTGGGATGGGATGGGATGGGATGGGATGGGATGGGATGGGATGGGATGGGATGGGATGGGATGGGATGGGATGGGATGGGATGGGATAGGATGGGATGGGATCGGATCCCTGGGATGGGATGGGATCCCTGGGATGGGATGGGTTGGGATGGGATGGAATCCCTGGGATGGGGACCCGGGGATGGGATGGGATCTCTGGTATGGGATCCCTGGGATGGGATGGGATGGGATGGGATGGGATGGGATGGGATGGGATGGGATCGGATGGGATCCCTGGGATGGGATGGGATGGGATCCCTGGGATGGGATGGGATCCCTGGGATGGGATATCTGGGATGGGATGTGATGGGACGGGATGGGATGGGATGGGGTGGGAAGGGATGGGATGGGATGGGATGGGTTTGGATGGGATGGGATTCCTGGGATGGGATGGGATGGGATGGGATGGGATGGGATGGGATGGGATGGGATGGGATGGGATGGGATGCCATGGCAAGGGGTCCGCGGGATGAGATGGGATGGGATGGGATACGTGGGATGGGATGGGATCCCTGGGATGGGATGGGATGGGTTGGGATGGGATGGAATCCCTGGGATGGGGACCCGGGGATGGGATGGGATCTCTGGTATGGGATCCCTGGGATGGGATGGGATGGGATGGGATGGGATGGGATGGGATCGGATCGGATGGGATCCCTGGGATGGGATGGGATGGGATCCCTGGGATGGGATGGGATCCCTGGGATGGGATATCTGGGATGGGATGTGATGGGACGGGATGGGATGGGATGGGGTGGGAAGGGATGGGATGGGCTACAATGGGATGGGATGGGATGGGATGGGATGGGATGGGATGGGATGGGATGGGATGGGATGGGTTTGGATGGGATGGGATGGGATTCCTGGGATGGGATGGGATGGGATGGGATGGGATGGGATGCCATGGCAAGGGGTCCGCGGGATGAGATGGGATGGGATGGGATACTTGGGATGGGATGGGATCCCTGGGATGGGATGGGATGAGATGGGATGGGATGGGATCCTTGGGATTGGATGGGATGGGATCCCTGGGATGGGATGGGTTGGGATGGAATCCCTGGGATGGGGACCCGGGGTTGGGATGGGATCCCTGGTATGGGATCCCTGGGATGGGATGGGATGGGATGGGATGGGATGGGATGGGATGGGATGGGATGGGATGGGATGGGATGGGATTGGATGGGATGGGATGGGATCGGATGGGATCCCTGGGATGGGATGGGATCCCTGTGATGGGATGGGATCTCTGGGATGGCATGGGATGGGATCGGATGGGATGGCATGGGTTGGGATGGGATTCGATGGGATGGGATGGGATTGGTTGGGATGGGATGCGATCCCTGGGATGGTATGGGATGGGATGGGATGGGATCCCTGGGATGGGATGGGATCCATGGGATGGGATGGAATGTGATGGGGTGGGATCCGTGGGATGTGATGGGATGGGATTCCGGGGATGGGAATGGGTGGGATGGGATGGGATCACAGGGATGGGATGGAATTCCTGGGATGAGATCGCTGGGATGGGATGTGATGGGATGGGATGGGATGGGATGGGATCCCTGCGATATGATGGGATGGTATGGGATGGGATCCCTGGGATGGGATCGGATGGGATGGGATGGGTTGGGATGGGATGGGATGGGATGGGATGGGATGGGGTGGGATGGGATGGGATTGGATGTGATGGGGTGGGATGGGATGGGATGGGATTGGCTACAATGGTTTGGGATGGGATGGGATCGATGGGATGGGATGGGATGGGATGGAATGGGATCCCTGGGATGGGATCCCTTGGATGGGATCCCTGGGATGGGATGGGATGGGATGGGATAGGATGGGATGGGGTAGGATGGGATGGGATGGGTTGGGTTGGGATGGGATCCCTGGGATGGGATCCCTGGGATGGGATCTCTGGGATCGGATGGTATCCATGGGATGGGATGGGTTGGGATGGGATGGAATCCCTGGGATGGGGACCCGGGGATGGGATGGGATCCCTGGGATGGGATCCCTGGGATGGGATGGGATGGGATGGGATCCCTGGGATGGGATGGGATCCCTGGGATGGGATCCCTGGAATGTGATCCCTGGGATGGGATGGGATCCCTGGGATGGGATGGAATCCCGGGGATGGGATCCCTGGGATAGGATTGGATGGGTTGGAATGGGATGGGATCCCTCGTTTGGGATGGGTTCCATGGGATGGGATCCCTGGGATGGGATGTGATGGGATGGGATTGGATGGGATGGGATCCCTGGGATGGGATGGGATGGGATCCCTGGGATGGGATGGGATGGGATGGGATGGGATCCCTTGGATGGGATCGGATGGGATGCCTGGGATGGGATGGGATGGGATCCGTGGGTTAGGATTGGTTGGGATGGGATACCTGGGATGGGATGGAATCCCTGGGATGAGATCGCTGGGATGGGATGTGATGGGATGGGATGGGATGGGATGGGATCCCTGCAATGGGATGGGATGGTATGGTATCCCTGGGATGGTGTCCCTGGGATGGGATGGGATGGGATGGGATGGGATGGGATGAAATAGGATCCCTGGGATGGTACGGAATGGGATCCCTGGGATGGGATGGGATACCTGGTATGGGATCCCTAGGATGGGATGGGATGGGATGGGATGGGTTGGGATGGGTTCCCTGGGATGGGATCCCTGGGATGGGATCTCTGGGATGGGATGGTATCCATGGGATGGGATGGGTTGGGATGGGATGGAATCCCTGGGATGGGGACCCGGGGATGGGATCTCTGGTATGGGATCCCTGGGATGGGATGGGATGGGATGGGATGGGATGGGATGGGATGGGATGGGATGGGATGGGATGGGATGGGATTGGATGGGATGGGATCGGATGGGATCCCTGGGATGGGATGGGATGGGATCCCTGGGATGGGATGGGATTGGCTACAATGGGTTGGGATGGGATGGGATCGATGGGATGGGATGGGATGGGATGGAATGGGATCCCTGGGATGGTACGGAATGGGATCCCTGGGATGGGATGGGATACCTGGTATGGGATCCCTAAGATGGGATGGGACGGGAGGGGATGCGATGGGATAGGATGGGATGGGATGTGGTAGGATGGGATGGGATGGGTTGGGATGGGATGGGATCCCTGGGATGGGATGGGATCCCTGGGATGGGATCTCTGGGATCGGATGGTATCCATGGCATGGGATGGGTTGGGATGGGATGGAATCCCTGGGATGGGGACCCGGCGATGGGATGGGATCCCTGGTATGGGATCCCTGGGATAGGATGGGATCCCTGGGTTGGGATCGAATCCCTGGGATGGCATCCCTGGGATGGGATCCCTGGGATGGGATCTCTGGGATGGGATGGTATCCATGGGATGGGATGGGTTGGGATGGGATGGAATCCCTGGGATGGGGACCCGGGGATGGGATGGGATCCCTGGGATGGGATGGGATCCCTGGGATGGGATCCCTGGAATGTGATCCCTGGGATGGGATGGGATCCCTGGGATGGGATGGAATCCCTGGGATGGGATCCCTGGGATAGGATTGGATGGGTTGGAATGGGATGGGATCCCTCGGTTGGGATGGGTTCCATGGGATGGGATCCCTGGGATGGGATGTGATGGGATGGGATTGGATGGGATGGGATCCCTGGGATGGGATGGGATGGGATCCCTGGGATGGGATGGGATGGGATGGGATGGGATGGGATGGGATGGGATGGGATCCCTTGGATGGGATCGGATGGGATGCCTGGGATGGGATGGGATGGGATCCGTGGGTTAGGATTGGTTGGGATGGGATACCTGGGGTGGGATGGAATCCCTGGGATGAGATCGCTGGGATGGGATGTGATGTGATGGGATGGGATGGGATCCCTGCAATGGGATGGGATGGTATGGTATCCCTGGGATGGTGTCCCTGGGATGGGATGGGATGGGATGGGATGGGATGGGATGAAATAGGATCCCTGGGATGGTACGGGATGGGATCCCTGGGATGGGATGGGATACCTGGTATGGGATCCCTAGGATGGGATGGGATGGGATGGGATGGGATGGGTTGGGATGGGTTCCCTGGGATGGGATCCCTGGGATGGGATCTCTGGGATGGGATGGTATCCATGGGATGGGATGGGTTGGGATGGGATGGAATCCCTGGGATGGGGACCCGGGGATGGGATCTCTGGTATGGGATCCCTGGGATGGGATCGGATGGGATGGGATGGGATGGGATCGATGGGATGGGATGGGATCCCTGGGATGGGATATCTGGGATGGGATGTGATGGGATGGGATTGGATGGGATGGGTTGGGATGGTATGGTATCCCTGGGATGGTGTCCCTGGGATGGGATGGGATGGGATGGGATGGGATGGGATGGGATGCGATGGGATGGGATGGGATGGGATGTGGTGGGATGGGATGGGATTGGATGGGATGGGGTGGGATGGGTTGGGATGGGATGGGATCGATGGGATGGGATGGGATGGGATGGAATGGGATCCCTGGGATGGTACGGAATGGGATCCCTGGGATGGGATGGGATTCCTGGTATGGGATCCCTAAGATGGGATGGGACGGGAGGGGATGCGATGGGATAGGATGGGATGGGATGGGGTAGGATGGGATGGGATGGGTTGGGATGGGATGGGATCCCTGGGATGGGATGGGATCCCTGGGATGGGATCTCTGGGATCGGATGGTATCCATGGCATGGGATGGGTTGGGATGGGATGGAATCCCTGGGATGGGGACCCGGCGATGGGATGGGATCCCTGGTATGGGATCCCTGGGATAGGATGGGATCCCTGGGTTGGGATCTAATCCCTGGGATGGCATCCCTGGGATGGGATGGAATCTCTGGGATGGGATCCCTGGGATGGGATTGGATGGGTTGGAATGGGATGGGATCCCTGGGTTGGGATGGGTTCCATGCGATGGGATCCCTGGGATGGGATGGGGTGAGATGGGATGGGATGGGATGGGATCCCTGGGATTGGATGGGATGGGATCCCTGGGTTAGGATTGGTTGGGATGGGATACCTGGGATGGGATGGAATCCCTGGGATGAGATCGCTGGGATGGGATGTGATGGGATGGGATGGGATGGGATGGGATGGGATGGGATGGGATCCCTGCGATGGGATGGGATGGGATGGGATGGGATGGGATGGGATGGGATTGGATGGGATGGGGTGGGATGGGATGGGATTGGCTACAATGGGTTGGGATGGGATGGGATCAGTGGGATGGGATGGGATGGGCTGAAATAGGATCCCTGGGATGGTACGGAATGGGATCCCTGGGATGGGATGGGATACCTGGTATGGGATCCCTAGGATGGGATGGGATGGGATGGGATGGGATGGGATGGGATGGGATGGGATGGGATAGGATGGGATGGGATCGGATCCCTGGGATGGGATGGGATCCCTGGGATGGGATGGGTTGGGATGGGATGGGATCCCTGGGATGGGATGGGATACCTGGTATGGGATCCCTAAGATGGGATGGGACGGGAGGGGATGCGATGGGATAGGATGGGATGGGATGTGGTAGGATGGGATGGGATGGGTTGGGATGGGATGGGATCCCTGGGATGGGATGGGATCCCTGGGATGGGATCTCTGGGATCGGATGGTATCCATGGCATGGGATGGGTTGGGATGGGATGGAATCCCTGGGATGGGGACCCGGCGATGGGATGGGATCCCTGGTATGGGATCCCTGGGATAGGATGGGATCCCTGGGTTGGGATCGAATCCCTGGGATGGCATCCCTGGGATGGGATCCCTGGGATGGGATCTCTGGGATGGGATGGTATCCATGGGATGGGATGGGTTGGGATGGGATGGAATCCCTGGGATGGGGACCCGGGGATGGGATGGGATCCCTGGGATGGGATGGGATCCCTGGGATGGGATCCCTGGAATGTGATCCCTGGGATGGGATGGGATCCCTGGGATGGGATGGAATCCCTGGGATGGGATCCCTGGGATAGGATTGGATGGGTTGGAATGGGATGGGATCCCTCGGTTGGGATGGGTTCCATGGGATGGGATCCCTGGGATGGGATGTGATGGGATGGGATTGGATGGGATGGGATCCCTGGGATGGGATGGGATGGGATCCCTGGGATGGGATGGGATGGGATGGGATGGGATGGGATGGGATGGGATCCCTTGGATGGGATCGGATGGGATGCCTGGGATGGGATGGGATGGGATCCGTGGGTTAGGATTGGTTGGGATGGGATACCTGGGGTGGGATGGAATCCCTGGGATGAGATCGCTGGGATGGGATGTGATGTGATGGGATGGGATGGGATCCCTGCAATGGGATGGGATGGTATGGTATCCCTGGGATGGTGTCCCTGGGATGGGATGGGATGGGATGGGATGGGATGAAATAGGATCCCTGGGATGGTACGGGATGGGATCCCTGGGATGGGATGGGATACCTGGTATGGGATCCCTAGGATGGGATGGGATGGGATGGGATGGGATGGGTTGGGATGGGTTCCCTGGGATGGGATCCCTGGGATGGGATCTCTGGGATGGGATGGTATCCATGGGATGGGATGGGTTGGGATGGGATGGAATCCCTGGGATGGGGACCCGGGGATGGGATCTCTGGTATGGGATCCCTGGGATGGGATCGGATGGGATGGGATGGGATGGGATGGGATCGATGGGATGGGATGGGATCCCTGGGATGGGATATCTGGGATGGGATGTGATGGGATGGGATTGGATGGGATGGGTTGGGATGGTATGGTATCCCTGGGATGGTGTCCCTGGGATGGGATGGGATGGGATGGGATGGGATGGGATGGGATGGGATGCGATGGGATGGGATGGGATGGGATGGGGTGGGATGGGATGGGATTGGATGGGATGGGGTGGGATGGGTTGGGATGGGATGGGATCGATGGGATGGGATGGGATGGGATGGAATGGGATCCCTGGGATGGTACGGAATGGGATCCCTGGGATGGGATGGGATTCCTGGTATGGGATCCCTAAGATGGGATGGGACGGGAGGGGATGCGATGGGATAGGATGGGATGGGATGGGGTAGGATGGGATGGGATGGGTTGGGATGGGATGGGATCCCTGGGATGGGATGGGATCCCTGGGATGGGATCTCTGGGATCGGATGGTATCCATGGCATGGGATGGGTTGGGATGGGATGGAATCCCTGGGATGGGGACCCGGCGATGGGATGGGATCCCTGGTATGGGATCCCTGGGATAGGATGGGATCCCTGGGTTGGGATCTAATCCCTGGGATGGCATCCCTGGGATGGGATGGAATCTCTGGGATGGGATCCCTGGGATGGGATTGGATGGGTTGGAATGGGATGGGATCCCTGGGTTGGGATGGGTTCCATGCGATGGGATCCCTGGGATGGGATGGGGTGAGATGGGATGGGATGGGATGGGATCCCTGGGATTGGATGGGATGGGATCCCTGGGTTAGGATTGGTTGGGATGGGATACCTGGGATGGGATGGAATCCCTGGGATGAGATCGCTGGGATGGGATGTGATGGGATGGGATGGGATGGGATGGGATGGGATGGGATCCCTGCGATGGGATGGGATGGGATGGGATGGGATGGGATGGGATTGGATGGGATGGGGTGGGATGGGATGGGATTGGCTACAATGGGTTGGGATGGGATGGGATCAGTGGGATGGGATGGGATGGGCTGAAATAGGATCCCTGGGATGGTACGGAATGGGATCCCTGGGATGGGATGGGATACCTGGTATGGGATCCCTAGGATGGGATGGGATGGGATGGGATGGGATGGGATGGGATGGGATGGGATGGGATGGGATAGGATGGGATGGGATCGGATCCCTGGGATGGGATGGGATCCCTGGGATGGGATGGGTTGGGATGGGATGGAATCCCTGGGATGGGGACCCGGGGATGGGATGGGATCTCTGGTATGGGATCCCTGGGATGGGATGGGATGGGATGGGATGGGATGGGATCGGATGGGATCCCTGGGATGGGATGGGATGGGATCCCTGGGATGGGATGGGATCCCTGGGATGGGATATCTGGGATGGGATGTGATGGGATGGGATGGGATGGGATGGGGTGGGAAGGGATGGGATGGGCTACAATGGGATGGGATGGGATGGGATGGGATGGGATGGGATGGGATGGGATGGGATGGGTTTGGATGGGATGGGATTCCTCGGATGGGATGGGATGGGATGGGATGGGATGGGATGGGATGGGATGGGATGCCATGGCAAGGGGTCCGCGGGATGAGATGGGATGGGATGGGATACGTGGGATGGGATGGGATCCCTGGGATGGGATGGGATGGGTTGGGATGGGATGGAATCCCTGGGATGGGGACCCGGGGATGGGATGGGATCTCTGGTATGGGATCCCTGGGATGGGATGGGATGGGATGGGATGGGATCCCTGGGATGGGATGGGATGGGATCCCTGGGATGGGATGGGATCCCTGGGATGGGATGGGATGAGATGGGATGGGATGGGATCCCTGGGATTGGATGGGATGGGATCCCTGGGATGGGATGGATTGGTATGGAATCCCTGGGATGGGGACCCGGGGTTGGGATGGGATCCCTGGGATGGGATCGGATGGGATGCCTGGGATGGGATGGGATCCCTGGGATGGGATGGGGTGAGATGGGATGGGATGGGATCCCTGGGATTGGATGGGATGGGATCCCTGGGATGGGATGGGTTGGGATGGGATGAAATCCCTGGGATGGGGACCCGGGGTTGGGATGGGATCCCTGGTATGGGATCCCTGGGATGGGATGGGATGGGATGGGATGGGATGGGATGGGATGGGATGGGATGGGATTGGATGGGATGGGATGGGATGGGATCGGATGGGATCCCTGGGATGGGATGGGACGGGATGGGATGGGATCCCTGGGATGGGATGGGATCCCTGTGATGGGATGGGATCTCTGGGATGGCATGGGATGGGATCGGATGGGATGGCATGGGTTGGGATGGGATTCGATGGGATGGGATGGGATTGGTTGGGATGGGATGCGATCCCTGGGATGGGATGGGATGGGATCCCTGGGATGGGATGGGATCCATGGGATGGGATGGAATGTGATGGGGTGGGATGGGATGGGATGGGATGGGTTGGGATGGGATGGGATCCCTGGGATGGGATGGGATCCCTGGGATGGGAACAGATGAAATGGGATCCCTGGGATGGGATGGAATCCCTGTGATGGGATAGCTGGGATGGGATGGGATCCCTGGGATGGGATCCCTGGGAAGGGTTGGGATCCCTGGGATGGGATCCATGGGATGGGTTACTTGGGATGGGATGGGATCCCTGGGATGGGATCCCTGGAATGTGATCCCTCGTATGGGATGGGATCCCTGGGATGGGATGGAATCCCTGGGATGGGATCCGTGGGATGTGATGGGATGGGATTCCGGGGATGGGAATGGGTGGGATGGGATGGGATCGCTGCGATGGGATGGGATGGTATGGGATGGGATGGGATGGGATTGGATGGGATGGGGTGGGATGGGATGGGATTGGCTACAATGGGTTGGGATGGGATGGGATCAGTGGGATGGGATGGGATGGGATGAAATAGGATCCCTGGGATGGTACGGAATGGGATCCCTGGGATGGGATGGGATGGGATGGGATGGGATGGGATGGGATGGGATGGGATGGGATGGGATGGGATGGGATAGGATGGGATGGGATCGGATCCCTGGGATGGGATGGGATCCCTGGGATGGGATGGGTTGGGATGGGATGGAATCCCTGGGATGGGGACCCGGGGATGGGATGGGATCTCTGGTATGGGATCCCTGGGATGGGATGGGATGGGATGGGATGGGATGGGATGGGATGGGATGGGATGGGATGGGATGGGATGGGATCGGATGGGATCCCTGGGATGGGATGGGATGGGATCCCTGGGATGGGATGGGATCCCTGGGATGGGATATCTGGGATGGGATGTGATGGGACGGGATGGGATGGGATGGGGTGGGAAGGGATGGGATGGGATGGGATGGGATGGGTTTGGATGGGATGGGATTCCTGGGACGGGATGGGATGGGATGGGATGGGATGGGATGGGATGGGATGGGATGGGATGGGATGGGATGGGATGCCATGGCAAGGGGTCCGCGGGATGAGATGGGATGGGATGGGATACGAGGGATGGGATGGGATCCCTGGGATGGGATGGGATGGGTTGGGATGGGATGGAATCCCTGGGATGGGGACCCGGGGATGGGATGGGATCTCTGGTATGGGATCCCTGGGATGGGATGGGATGGGATGGGATGGGATGGGATGGGATGGGATGGGATGGGATGGGATCGGATGGGATCCCTGGGATGGGATGGGATGGGATCCCTGGGATGGGATGGCATCCCTGGGATGGGATATCTGGGATGGGATGTGATGGGACGGGATGGGATGGGATGGGGTGGGAAGGGATGGGATGGGCTACAATGGGATGGGATGGGATGGGATGGGATGGGATGGGATGGGATGGGATGGGATGGGATGGGATGGGATGGGATGGGATGGGATGGGTTTGGATGGGATGGGATTCCTGGGATGGGATGGGATGGGATGGGATGGGATGCCATGGCAAGGGGTCCGCGGGATGAGATGGGATGGGATGGGATACTTGGGATGGGATGGGATCCCTGGGATGGGATGGGATGAGATGGGATGGGATGGGATCCTTGGGATTGGATGGGATGGGATCCCTGGGATGGGATGGGTTGGGATGGAATCCCTGGGATGGGGACCCGGGGTTGGGATGGGATCCCTGGTATGGGATCCCTGGGATGGGATGGGATGGGATGGGATGGGATGGGATGGGATGGGATGGGATGGGATGGGATTGGATGGGATGGGATGGGATCGGATGGGATCCCTGGGATGGGATGGGACGGGATGGGATGGGATCCCTGGGATGGGATGGGATCCCTGTGATGGGATGGGATCTCTGGGATGGCATGGGATGGGATCGGATGGGATGGCATGGGTTGGGATGGGATTCGATGGGATGGGATGGGATTGGTTGGGATGGGATGCGATCCCTGGGATGGTATGGGATGGGATGGGATGGGATCCCTGGGATGGGATGGGATCCATGGGATGGGATGGAATGTGATGGGGTGGGATGGGATGGGATGGGTTGGGATGGGATGGGATCCCTGGGATTGGATGGGATGGGATCCCAGGGATGGGAACAGATGAAATGGGATCCCTGGGATGGGATGGAATCCCTGGGATGGGATAGCTGGGATGGGATGGGATCCCTGGGATGGGATCCCTGGGATGGGATCCCTGGGAAGGGTTGGGATCCCTGGGATGGGATCCATGGGATGGGTTACTTGGGATGGGATGGGATCCCTGGGATGGGATCCCTGGAATGTGATCCCTCGTATGGGATGGGATCCCTGGGATGGGATGGAATCCCTGGGATGGGATCCGTGGGATGTGATGGGATGGGATTCCGGGGATGGGAATGGGTGGGATGGGATGGGATGGGATGGGATCCCTGCGATGGGATGGGATGGTATGGGATGGGATCCCTGGGATGGGATCGGATGGGATGGGATGGGTTGGGATGGGATGGGATGGGGTGGGATGGGATGGGATTGGATGGGATGGGGTGGGATGGGATGGGATGGGATTGGCTACAATGGTTTGGGATGGGATGGGATCGATGGGATGGGATGGGATGGGATGGGATGGAATGGGATAGGATGGGATGGGATGGGGTAGGATGGGATGGGATGGGTTGGGATGGGATGGGATCCCTGGGATGGGATCCCTGGGATGGGATCTCTGGGATCGGATGGTATCCATGGGATGGGATGGGTTGGGATGGGATGGAATCCCTGGGATGGGGACCCGGGGATGGGATGGGATCCCTGGGATGGGATCCCTGGGATGGGATGGGATGGGATGGGATCCCTGGGATGGGATGGGATCCCTGGAATGGGATCCCTGGAATGTGATCCCTGGGATGGGATGGGATCCCTGGGATGGGATGGAATCCCTGGGATGGGATCCCTGGGATAGGATGGGATCCCTGGGTTGGGATCGAATCCCTGGGTGGCATTCCTGGTATGGGATGCAATCTCTGGGATGGGATCCCTGGGATGGGATTGGATGGGTTGGAATGGGATGGGATCCCTCGGTTGGGATGGGTTCCATGGGATGGGATCCCTGGGATGGGATGTGATGGGATGGGATTGGATGGGATGGGATCCCTGGGATGGGATGGGATGATATCCCTGGGATGGGATGGGATGGGATGGGATGGGATGGGATCCCTTGGATGGGATCGGATGCGATGCCTGGGATGGGATGGGATGGGATCCGTGGGTTAGGATTGGTTGGGATGGGATACCTGGGATGGGATGGAATCCCTGGGATGAGATGGGATGGTATGGTATCCCTGGGATGGTGTCCCTGGGATGGGATGGGATGGGATGAAATAGGATCCCTGGGATGGTACGGAATGGGATCCCTGGGATGGGATGGGATACCTGGTATGGGATCCCTAGGATGGGATGGGATGGGATGGGATGGGATGGGATGGGATGGGATGGGATGGGATGGGATGGGATGGGATGGGTTGGGATGGGTTCCCTGGGATGGGATCCCTGGGATGGGATCTCTGGGATGGGATGGTATCCATGGGATGGGATGGGTTGGGATGGGATGGAATCCCTGGGATGGGGACCCGGGGATGGGATCTCTGGTATGGGATCCCTGGGATGGGATGGGATGGTATGGGATGGGATGGGATGGGATTGGATGGGATCGGATGGGATCCCTGGGATGGGATGGGATGGGATCCCTGGGATGGGATGGGATGCCTGGGATGGGATATCTGGGATAGGATGTGATGGGATGGGATGCGATGGGATGGGAAGGGATGGAATGGGGTGGGATGGGATGGGATTGGATGGGATGGGGTGGGATGGGATGGGATTGACTACAATGGGTTGGGATGGGATGGGATCGATGGGATGGGATGGGATGGGATGGAATGGGATCCCTGGGATGGTACGGAATGGGATCCCTGGGATGGGATGGGATACCTGGTATGGGATCCCTAGGATGGGATGGGACGGGAGGGGATGCGATGGGATAGGATGGGATGGGATGGGGTAGGATGGGATGGGATGGGTTGGGATGGGATGGGATCCCTGGGATGGGATGGGATCCCTGGGATGGGATCTCTGGGATCGGATGGTATCCATGGCATGGGATGGGTTGGGATGGGATGGAATCCCTGGGATGGGGACCCGGCGATGGGATGGGATCCCTGGTATGGGATCCCTGGGATAGGATGGGATCCCTGGGTTGGGATCGAATCCCTGGGATGGCATCCCTGGGTTGGGATCGAATCCCTGGGATGGCATCCCTGGGATGGGATGGAATCTCTGGGATGGGATCCCTGGGATGGGATTGGATGGGTTGGAATGGGATGGGATCCCTGGGTTGGGATGGGTTCCATGCGATGGGATCCCTGGGATGGGATGGGGTGAGATGGGATGGGATGGGATGGGATGGGATCCCTGGGATTGGATGGGATGGGATCCCTGGGTTAGGATTGGTTGGGATGGGATACCTGGGATGGGATGGAATCCCTGGGATGAGATCGCTGGGATGGGATGTGATGGGATGGGATGGGATGGGATGGGATGGGATCCCTGCGATGGGATGGGATGGTATGGGATGGGATGGGATGGGATTGGATGGGATGGGGTGGGATGGGATGGGATTGGCTACAATGGGTTGGGATGGGATGGGATCAGTGGGATGGGATGGGATGGGATGAAATAGGATCCCTGGGATGGTACGGAATGGGATCCCTGGGATGGGATGGGATACCTGGTATGGGATCCCTAGGATGGGATGGGATGGGATGGGATGGGATGGGATGGGATGGGATGGGATGGGATGGGATGGGATGGGATGGGATGGGATGGGATAGGATGGGATGGGATCGGATCCCTGGGATGGGATGGGATGGGATCCCTGGGATGGGATGGGTTGGGATGGGATGGAATCCCTGGGATGGGGACCCGGGGATGGGATGGGATCTCTGGTATGGGATCCCTGGGATGGGATGGGATGGGATGGGATGGGATGGGATGGGATCGGATGGGATCCCTGGGATGGGATGGGATGGGATCCCTGGGATGGGATCCCTGGGATGGGATATCTGGGATGGGATGTGATGGGACGGGATGGGATGGGATGGGGTGGGAAGGGATGGGCTACAATGGGATGGGATGGGATGGGATGGGATGGGATGGGATGGGATGGGATGGGATGGGATGGGTTTGGATGGGATGGGATTCCTGGGATGGGATGGGATGGGATGGGATGGGATGCCATGGCAAGGGGTCCGCGGGATGAGATGGGATGGGATGGGATACGTGGGATGGGATGGGATCCCTGGGATGGGATGGGATGGGATGAGATGGGATGGGATGGGATGGGATCCCTGGCTTGGGACTGGTTGGGATGGGATACCTGGGATGGGATGGAATCCCTGGGATGAGATCGCTGGGATGGGATGGGATGGGATGGGATGGGATGGGATGGGATGGGATGGGATGGGATGGGGTGGGATGGGATGGGACGGGATGGGATGGGATCCCTGCGATGGGATGGGATGGGATGGGATGGGATGGGATGGGATGGGATTGGATGGGATGGGGTGGGATGGGATTGGCTACAATGGGATGGGATGAAATGGGATCCCTCGGATGGTACGGAATGGGATCCCTGGGATGGGATGGGATACCTGGTATGGGATCCCTAGGATGGGATGGGAGGGGATGGGATGGGATAGGATGGGATGGGATGGGGTAGGATGGGATGGGATGGGTTGGGATGGGATGGGATACCTGGGATGGGATGGGATCCCTGGGATGGGATCTCTGGGATGGGATGGTATCCATGGGATGGGATGGGTTTGGATGGGATGGAACCCTTGGGATGGGGACCCGGGGATGGGATGGGATCTCTGGTATGGGATACCTGGGATGGTATGGGATCCCTGGGATGGGATCTCTGGGATGGGATGGTATCCATGGGATGGGATGGGTTGGGATGGGATGGAATCCCTGGGATGGGGACCCGGGGATGGGATGGGATCTCTGGTATGGGATCCCTGGGATGGGATGGGATTGGATGGGATGGGATGGGATCGGATGGGATCCCTGGGATGGGATGGGATCCCTGGTATGGGATGGGATCCCTGGGATGGGATATCTGGGATGGGATGTGATGGGACGGGACGGGATGGGATGGGCTACAATGGGATGGGATGGGATGGGATTGGATGGGATGGGATGGGATGGGGTGGGATCCATGGGTTGGGATTGGTTGGGATGGGATACCTGGGATGGGATGGAATCCCTGGGATGAGATCCCTGGGATGGGATGGGATGGGATGGGATGGGATGGCATGGGGTGGGATGGGATGGGACGGGATGGGATGGGATGGGATCCCTGCGATGGGATGGGATGGGATGGGATGGGATGGGATGGGATGGGATGGAATGGGATCCCTGGGTTGGTACGGAATGGGATCCCTGGGATGGGATGGGATACTTGGTATGGGAGCCCTGGGATGGGATGGGATGGGATGGGATGGGATGGGATGGGATGGGATGGGGTAGGATGGGATGGGACGCGATGGGATGGGATGGGATCCCTGCGATGGGATGGGAATCCTGGGATGAGATGGGATGGGATTGGATCCCTGGGATGGGATGAGATTGGATCCCAGGGATGGGATCCCTGGATTGTGATCCCTCGTATGGGTTGGGATCCCTGGGATGGGATGGAATCCCTGGAATGGGATCCTGGGGATGGGATGGGATCCCTGGGATGGGATCCCTGGGATGGGATCCCTGGATTGTGATCCCTCGTATGGGTTGGGATCCCTGGGATGGGATGGAATCCCTGGAATGGGATCCCGGGGATGGGATGGGATCACTGGGATGGGATCCCTGGGATGGGATCCCTGGGATGGGATGGGATGGGATGGGGTGGGATGGGATGGGATGGGATCCCTGGATTGGGATGGGTTCCATGGGATGGGATCCCTGGGATGGGATGGGAGAGGATCTCTGGGATTGGATCCCTGGGATGAGATGGGATCCCTGGGATGGGATGGGATGGGATGGGATGGGATGGGATGGGATCCCTGGGATGGGATCCCTGAAATGGGATGCGATGGGATGCGATGGGATGGTATCCCTGGGATGGGATCGGATGGGATGCCTGGGATGGGATGGGATCCCTGGGATGGGATGTGATCCCTGGGATGGGATGGGGTGAGATGGGATGGGATGGGATCCCTGGGATTGGATGGGATGGGATCCCTGGGATGGGATGGGTTGGGATGGGATGGAATCCCTGGGATGGGGACCCGGGGTTGGGATGGGATCCCTGGTATGGGATCCCTGGGATGGGATGGGATGGGATGGGATGGGATGGGATGGGATGGGATGGGATTGGATGGGATGGGATGGGATCGGATGGGATCCCTGGGATGGGATGGGATGGAATGGGATGGGATGGGATCCCTGGGACGGGATGGGATCCCTGTGATGGGATGGGATCTCTGGGATGGCATGGGATGGGATGGGATGGGAAGGGATGGGATGGGATGGAATGGGATGGGATCGGGTGGGATGGGATTGGTTGGGATGGGATGCGATCCCTGGGATGGTATGGGATGGGATGGGATGGGATGGGATTGGATGGGATGGGGTGGGATGGGATGGGATTGGCTACAATGGGTTGGGATGGGATGGGATCAGTGGGATGGGATGGGATGGGATGGGATGAAATAGGATCCCTGGGATGGGATGGGATACCTGGTATGGGATCCCTAGGATGGGATGGGATGGGATGGGATGGGATGGGATGGGATGGGATGGGATGGGATGGGATGGGATGGGATGGGATGGGATGGGATGGGAGGGGATGGGATAGGATGGGATGGGATCGGATCCCTGGGATGGGATGGGATCCCTGGGATGGGATGGGTTGGGATGGGATGGAATCCCTGGGATGGGGACCCGGGGATGGGATGGGATCTCTGGTATGGGATCCCTGGGATGGGATGGGATGGGATGGTATGGGATGGGATGGGATCGGATGGGATCCCTGGGATGGGATGGGATGGGATCCCTGGGATGGGATGGGATCCCTGGGATGGGATATCTGGGATGGGATGTGATGGGACGGGATGGGATGGGATGGGGTGGGAAGGGATGGGATGGGCTACAATGGGATGGGATGGGATGGGATGGGATGGGATGGGATGGGATGGGATGGGTTTGGATGGGATGGGATTCCTGGGATGGGATGGGATGGGATGGGATGGGATGGGATGGGATGCCATGGCAAGGGGTCCGCGGGATGAGATGGGATGGGATGGGATACGTGGGATGGGATGGGATCCCTGGGATGGGATGGGATGAGATGGGATGGGATGGGATCCCTGGGATTGGATGGGATGGGATCCCTGGGATGGGATGGGTTGGGATGGGATGGAATCCCTGGGATGGGGACCCGGGGTTGGGATGGGATCCCTGGTATGGGATCCCTGGGATGGGATGGGATGGGATAGGATGGGATGGGATGGGATGGGATGGGATGGGATGGGATGGGATGGGATGGGATGGGATTGGATGGGATGGGATGGGATGGGATCGGATGGGATCCCTGGGATGGGATGGGACGGGATGGGATGGGATCCCTGGGATGGGATGGGATACCTGGTATGGGATCCCTAGGATGGGATGGGAGGGGATGGGATGGGATAGGATGGGATGGGATGGGGTAGGATGGGATGGGATGGGTTGGGATGGGATGGGATACCTGGGATGGGATGGGATCCCTGGGATGGGATCTCTGGGATGGGATGGTATCCATGGGATGGGATGGGTTTGGATGGGATGGAACCCTTGGGATGGGGACCCGGGGATGGGATGGGATCTCTGGTATGGGATACCTGGGATGGTATGGGATCCCTGGGATGGGATCTCTGGGATGGGATGGTATCCATGGGATGGGATGGGTTGGGATGGGATGGAATCCCTGGGATGGGGACCCGGGGATGGGATGGGATCTCTGGTATGGGATCCCTGGGATGGGATGGGATGGGATGGGATTGGATGGGATGGGATGGGATGGGATGGGATCCCTGGGATGGGATGGGATCCCTGGTATGGGATGGGATCCCTGGGATGGGATATCTGGGATGGGATGTGATGGGACGGGACGGGATGGGATGGGCTACAATGGGATGGGATGGGATGGGATTGGATGGGATGGGATGGGATGGGGTGGGATCCATGGGTTGGGATTGGTTGGGATGGGATACCTGGGATGGGATGGAATCCCTGGGATGAGATCCCTGGGATGGGATGGGATGGGATGGGATGGGATGGCATGGGGTGGGATGGGATGGGACGGGATGGGATGGGATGGGATCCCTGCGATGGGATGGGATGGGATGGGATGGGATGGGATGGGATGGGATGGGATGGGATGGGATGGGATGGGATGGGATGGGATGGAATGGGATCCCTGGGTTGGTACGGAATGGGATCCCTGGGATGGGATGGGATACCTGGTATGGGAGCCCTGGGATGGGATGGGATGGGATGGGATGGGATGGGATGGGATGGGATGGGATGGGATGGGATGGGATGGGGTAGGATGGGATGGGACGCGATGGGATGGGATGGGATCCCTGCGATGGGATGGGAATCCTGGGATGAGATGGGATGGGATTGGATCCCTGGGATGGGATGAGATTGGATCCCAGGGATGGGATCCCTGGATTGTGATCCCTCGTATGGGTTGGGATCCCTGGGATGGGATGGAATCCCTGGAATGGGATCCTGGGGATGGGATGGGATCCCTGGGATGGGATGCCTGGGATGGGATCCTGTTGGGGGTTGAATGCTTCGCTTTTCTTTCTGTGGAATTTCTCCCATTGTTATGCTAAGTAATTGTGGCTACACCTTAAAACGACAGATAATGTTCTCTCGTAGGGGGGTGGCTGGAGGGGGAGGGGGGGGGGAACCGGAAAAGGAAAGGTGGGATAGGGGGGTCTGGAGCGGGGGACGCTGTCTCGCTTGGCTCGTGGAGTGGGAAGACAACCTGGGCTCTGCTCTGGCATCTTCCCCTGTCATCCCAGCGCTGAGATCCACGCTCCCTGCCTTTGGACATCGCTCCGCTGCTCTCCCAGCTCACCCTACTACCTCCGGACACTCTGCTGAGCACCACGACCGACACCGTGAGGGGGGAGTCACTTTCCCCATCCCCTCTCTCCCCTGGGCCGCGGCCGCCATCACCCAGCCCTCTTCAACTGCGCGGGACCTGCCCTGCCCACAGCACCGGTAACAGCACAGGGAGACGGCCTGCGGCCAGAAGGGACTGGAGCGGAGCTAGACTGTTTCTGTTGCCAATTTTTATAGCTGTTGTTGTTTTTTTCTGCTTTGTTAAATACCAGTAAAGAACTGTTATTCTCATCCCCATATCTCCTGCCTGAAGGTGTCTGAATTGGACCTAAAATAATTAAAAGGGAGGGGGATTGCACTCTGCATCGCAGAAAAGGGGCTCCTGCCTTTCCTTAGACCATACCTGTCTTTCAAACCGAGACAGATTTTGGCGCCCGGAACGTGGGGCATTGCCTGAGGGCACTGAGAGAGGGGTAGAAAAGGGGATAACAGTTCTTAAATTACCCAAGCTTGTGGTAGGTGACACCATGCTGTCCAGCTTACCCTGGATTGGCCTCCATGTGGTCACTGCTATATCTCTCCCATTTGCAAGCCCTTTTTTAAACATGAGTTTCATAACCAAGGTTACTGTGGCTATTATCCAGTTTATTATGTGGGTTGATCAGTTGAGGAATTCATGGATTTTTAATTTTCTCTGGAAGATGGCCACATGGATTCAGAGCTATCACACTCTAAGTGTGTGTTTCTGGGGCTACTTCAATAATGGTACTTACTGTGAGGAAGTGGCAGCAGGTGAAATTTTTTCTCAACCCATCACAGGGTTTTTGAAGTTCACCCCACCAGTCTTCAAGGGGTTCCAATCCACTTTAAATGCTAATGACATTATATTGTGGCTAGTGTTGCTTATATCCCTGTTAAACCTGTTCTATCTAACATTCAGAGATAAGGGGAGATTGACTTGGATAACAACCCTGATACCTACCCCAGGGATTAGTGATGTTACCCCAGAGCCTGATCTTGTCCCAGAGACTAGGGAGGTTACCCCAGAGCCTGATCCTGTCCCAGAGACTAGGGATATTACCCCAGAGTTTGACCCTGCTCCACAGCCCACCTCGGAAAGGAACCACCCAGAATGGGTGGGGGTGCTAGCAAAGGAGATACGTGAGATGGGCCAGATGCTGAAGGAGTACCTCTCCCCAGCTGGTGAGAAACCCTCCCCCTGCCTTAAAGAGGGAGACTCTGGTGGTGCAGCAGTGGGACCCACAGATGTTACATCTGTCCAGGTTCCAGCTGAACTGCAAGGGCACTCACAGCCAGCAGCAGTTGCCCCTGTGGAAACTAGGAAGTCTAAGATGAAAACAAGGCACCTAGATAATAAGGGTCAGGAAGGGGGCCCCTCACAACCAGCAGGGGAGCCAGAAGTTGAGATCATCACCGAGTCCCTGTCATACGAGAGTCTCCGTAACCTGCGAAAAGACATTGTACGACGGGGCCGTGAGGCTTTTACAACCTGGTTACTGCGGGTCTGGGACCTTATGGGTACAGGTGTGCAACTGGATGGTACTGAGGCAAGGAATTTGGGAGCCTTGACCCAGGACTCAGGTGTGGACCAGGTATTTGTAAGGGAGACAGGTCTCCTTTCCCTCTGGGAGCGACTTTTAATGAGTGTGAGAGAGAGATTTGTCCACAGGGAAAGAATGCAGGAGTACCACCAGAGAACACGTTGGAATACCCTTGAGGAAGGGATCCAAAAGCTGAGAGAAGTGGCAGTACTGGAGGTGCTCTTTGGGAGGGATGGACAGCATGACAATGACCCTGACAAGGTCAGGTGCACAGGGCAGATGTTGTGGAATCTGGCAAACCTGGGCCCATCTCAATATACCCCCTTTATTGCAATGATTGATGCTGATACCAACCAAGTGACAGTGGGTTCTGTTGCCAACAGGCTCAGGAATTATCAGAGTATGATGGCTGGCCCAGTGCAGGCTCATGTCTCTGCTGTGGCTAAGGACCTCAGAGAGGAGTTTAAGGAGGAGATGAAGGAGATAAGGGAAGAGGTGAGGAAGATCAGTGCAGCACCAGTGAGAGTCATGGACCCCAAAAGTAGAGCCCAACGCCCCCCAGCTAGGGAGAGAGGGTACACCCCACGTGCTGACCTGTGGTTTTTTCTACGTGACCACGGGGAAGACATGAGAAGGTGGGATGGGAAACCCACTTCTGTCCTGGCAGCACGGGTGCGCCAAATCAGGGAGGGGAACACCAACAGAGGGAACTCCACTAAAGTGAGGGTAGCCTCAGCCTCCCATGACCAAGGTGCAGGGTATTACAGAAGGGAGGATGATCTGTCAGATCCCCTTGAAGGAACCTCCAGTATGTATGCCCAGGAGAGAAATAATAACCAGGGCTAGAGGGGCCCTGCCTCTAGCCAGGGAGAGGCACGGGAAAACCGGATCTTTTGGACGGTGTGGATCCGATGGCCTGGCACATCAGAGCCACAGGAACACAGAGCATTGGTTGACACTGGTTCACAATGTACATTAATACCATCGGGACATGTCGGAAAGGAACCTGTTTCAATTGCTGGGGTTACAGGGGGATCTCAGGAATTGACTCTGCTGGAGGCTGAGGTGAGCCTGACTGGGAAAGAGTGGCAGAAACATCCAATTGTGACTGGCCCAGAGGCACCATGTATCCTAGGCATAGACTTCCTCAGGAATGGCTATTACAAAGACCCAAAGGGACTCAGGTGGGCTTTTGGAATAGCTGCTGTGGCAGCAGAGGGCATTAAGCAGTTGAACACCCTGCCTGGGCTATCAGAAAACCCATCTGCAGTGGGACTCCTCAGGGTGAAAGAGCAACAGGTGCCAATTGCTACCTCAACAGTGCACCGTCGGCAGTACCGGACGAATCGAGATGCCGTGATCCCCATCCACAAGATGATCCGTGAGCTGGAGAGCCAAGGGGTGGTCAGCAAAACCCACTCACCCTTCAACAGCCCCATCTGGCCTGTGCGTAAATCTGAAGGAGAATGGAGATTGACAGTGGACTATCGTGCACTGAATGAGGTGACTCCACCGCTGAGCGCTGCCGTGCCGGACATGCTGGAACTGCAGTACGAGCTGGAGTCCAAGGCAGCAAAGTGGTACGCCACCATTGACATCGCCAATGCATTCTTCTCCATTCCTCTGGCAGCAGAGTGCAGGCCTCAGTTCGCTTTCACCTGGAGGGGTGTGCAATACATGTGGAACCGACTGCCCCAGGGGTGGAAACACAGCCCCACCATCTGTCATGGACTGATCCAGGCTACACTGGAGAAGGGTGGAGCTCCAGAACATCTGCAGTACATTGATGACATCATTGTGTGGGGGGATACGGCAATGGAAGTATTTCAGAAAGGAGAAAAGATCATTGAGATTCTGCTGGGAGCCGGCTTCGCCATTAAAAAGAGCAAAGTCAAAGGGCCTGCCCAAGAGATCCAGTTCCTGGGAGTAAAGTGGCAAGATGGACGGCGCCAGATCCCCAGTGAGGTCATCAATAAGATCACTGCAATGTCTCCACCAACCAGCAAGAAGGAAACACAAGCCTTCCTAGGTGCCATAGGCTTTTGGAGAATGCACATTCCTGAGTACAGCCAGATTGTGAGCCCTCTTTACCTGGTCACCCGCAAGAAGAACGATTTCCACTGGGGCCCTGAGCAGCAGCAAGCCTTTGCCCAGATCAAGCAGGAGATTGCTCATGCAGTAGCCCTTGGCCCAGTCAGGACGGGACCAGATGTGAAGAACATGCTCTACTCTGCAGCCGGGAACCATGGTCTGTCCTGGAGCCTTTGGCAGAAGGTGCCTGGTGAGACGCGAGGCCGACCACTGGGGTTCTGGAGCCGAAGCTACAGAGGGTCCGAGGCCAACTACACTCCAACGGAGAGGGAGATCTTGGCCGCCTATGAAGGGGTCCAAGCAGCCTCAGAGGTGGTTGGCACAGAAACACAACTCCTCCTGGCACCCCGACTGCCAGTGCTGGGCTGGATGTTTAAAGGAAAGGTTCCCTCAACCCACCATGCCACTGACGCCACATGGAGTAAATGGATTGCCCTCATCACACAACGTGCCCGTATTGGAAACCCGAATCGCCCTGGGATTTTGGAGATAATTACCAACTGGCCGGAAGGGGAAGACTTTGGCCTTGCTGACGAAGAGGAACAGGAACAGGTGACCCGGGCCGAAGAAGCCCCACCATATAACCAACTGCCAGCAGATGAAACATGCTATGCTCTTTTCACTGATGGTTCCTGCCGCATCGTGGGGATGAACCGGAAGTGGAAAGCAGCCGTATGGAGCCCCACACGACAGGTCGCACAAGCTACTGAAGGAGAAGGTGGATCGAGTCAACTTGCTGAACTCAAAGCTGTTCAGCTGGCCCTGGACATTGCTGAAAGAGAGAAGTGGCCAAAACTCTACCTTTACACTGATTCATGGATGGTAGCCAATGCTCTGTGGGGATGGCTGGAAAGGTGGAAAAAGGCTAACTGGCAACGTAGGGGAAAACCAATCTGGGCTGCCAATGAATGGAAAGACATTGCCACCCGGATAGAGAAGCTGCCTGTGAAAGTCCGTCACGTAGATGCCCATGTCCCCAAGAGTCGGGCTAATGAGGAACACCGACACAATGAGCAGGTAGATCAGGCTGCACAGATAGAGGTGTCGCAGATAGATTTAGACTGGCAGCACAAGGGAGAGTTGTTCCTGGCTCGATGGGCCCATGATGCCTCAGGTCATCAGGGCAGAGATGCCACATATAAGTGGGCACGAGACCGAGGGGTGGATCTAACCATGGACAGTATTTCTCAAGTTATCCATGACTGTGAGACGTGCGCTGCCATCAAGCAAGCCAAGCGGGTGAAGCCCCTCTGGTATGGGGGGCGATGGTCCAAATATAAGTATGGAGAGGCCTGGCAGATTGACTACATCACACTGCCTCAAACCCGCCAGGGCAAGCGCTATGTACTGACCATGGTGGAAGCCACCACTGGGTGGTTGGAGACCTACCCTGTGCCTCATGCCACTGCTCGGAACACCATCCTGGGCCTGGAAAAACAAGTTCTTTGGAGGCATGGTACCCCTGAAAGAATTGAGTCAGACAATGGGACTCATTTCAAGAACAGCCTTATAAACACCTGGGCTAGAGAACACGGCATTGAGTGGGTGTACCATATCCCCTACCATGCACCAGCTGCAGGGAAAGTTGAACGGTGCAATGGCCTGCTTAAAACCACCTTGAAGGCACTGGGTGGGGGAACTTTCAAGAACTGGGAGATTAATCTACCAAAGGCCACCTGGTTAGTGAACACCCGAGGTTCCACTAACCGAGCAGGCCCTGCCCAGTCTGAGCCCTTGGGAATATCGAATGGAGATAAGGTTCCAGTGGTACACATGAGAGGTATGCTAGGAAAAACTGTTTGGGTGAATCCTGCCTCCAGCAAAGACAATCCCATCCATGGAGTTGTATTCGCTCAAGGACCAGGTTGCACCTGGTGGGTGATGCAAAAGAATGGAGAGACCAGATGCATACCCCAAGGAGACCTTGTTTTAGGGTGAAATACCTATAGTACTGTGCCTATGTCTCTAACTGCATGTATGTATATATAATGTAACAGTTTAATTTGATATAGCATATTAGTATGGGAGAAATTCAGGGGTGGATAATGTTGGGGGTTGAATGCTTCGCTTTTCTTTCTGTGGAATTTCTCCCATTGTTATGCTAAGTAATTGTGGCTACACCTTAAAACGACAGATAATGTTCTCTCGTAGGGGGGTGGCTGGAGGGGGAGGGGGGGGGGAACCGGAAAAGGAAAGGTGGGATAGGGGGGTCTGGAGCGGGGGACGCTGTCTCGCTTGGCTCGTGGAGTGGGAAGACAACCTGGGCTCTGCTCTGGCATCTTCCCCTGTCATCCCAGCGCTGAGATCCACGCTCCCTGCCTTTGGACATCGCTCCGCTGCTCTCCCAGCTCACCCTACTACCTCCGGACACTCTGCTGAGCACCACGACCGACACCGTGAGGGGGGAGTCACTTTCCCCATCCCCTCTCTCCCCTGGGCCGCGGCCGCCATCACCCAGCCCTCTTCAACTGCGCGGGACCTGCCCTGCCCACAGCACCGGTAACAGCACAGGGAGACGGCCTGCGGCCAGAAGGGACTGGAGCGGAGCTAGACTGTTTCTGTTGCCAATTTTTATAGCTGTTGTTGTTTTTTTCTGCTTTGTTAAATACCAGTAAAGAACTGTTATTCTCATCCCCATATCTCCTGCCTGAAGGTGTCTGAATTGGACCTAAAATAATTAAAAGGGAGGGGGATTGCACTCTGCATCGCAGAAAAGGGGCTCCTGCCTTTCCTTAGACCATACCTGTCTTTCAAACCGAGACAGATCCCTGGATTGTGATCCCTCGTATGGGTTGGGATCCCTGGGATGGGATGGAATCCCTGGAATGGGATCCCGGGGATGGGATGGGATCACTGGGATGGGATCCCTGGGATGGGATCCCTGGGATGGGATGGGATGGGATGGGGTGGGATGGGATGGGATGGGATCCCTGGATTGGGATGGGTTCCATGGGATGGGATCCCTGGGATGGGATGGGAGAGGATCTCTGGGATTGGATCCCTGGGATGAGATGGGATCCCTGGGATGGGATGGGATGGGATGGGATGGGATGGGATGGGATCCCTGGGATGGGATCCCTGAAATGGGATGCGATGGGATGCGATGGGATGGTATCCCTGGGATGGGATCGGATGGGATGCCTGGGATGGGATGGGATCCCTGGGATGGGATGTGATCCCTGGGATGGGATGGGGTGAGATGGGATGGGATGGGATCCCTGGGATTGGATGGGATGGGATCCCTGGGATGGGATGGGTTGGGATGGGATGGAATCCCTGGGATGGGGACCCGGGGTTGGGATGGGATCCCTGGTATGGGATCCCTGGGATGGGATGGGATGGGATGGGATGGGATGGGATGGGATGGGATGGGATGGGATGGGATGGGATGGGATGGGATGGGATGGGATTGGATGGGATGGGATGGGATCGGATGGGATCCCTGGGATGGGATGGGATGGAATGGGATGGGATGGGATCCCTGGGACGGGATGGGATCCCTGTGATGGGATGGGATCTCTGGGATGGCATGGGATGGGATGGGATGGGAAGGGATGGGATGGGATGGAATGGGATGGGATCGGGTGGGATGGGATTGGTTGGGATGGGATGCGATCCCTGGGATGGTATGGGATGGGATGGGATGGGATGGGATTGGATGGGATGGGGTGGGATGGGATGGGATTGGCTACAATGGGTTGGGATGGGATGGGATCAGTGGGATGGGATGGGATGGGATGGGATGAAATAGGATCCCTGGGATGGTACGGAATGGGATCCCTGGGATGGGATGGGATACCTGGTATGGGATCCCTAGGATGGGATGGGATGGGATGGGATGGGATGGGATGGGATGGGATGGGATGGGATGGGATGGGATGGGATGGGATGGGAGGGGATGGGATAGGATGGGATGGGATCGGATCCCTGGGATGGGATGGGATCCCTGGGATGGGATGGGTTGGGATGGGATGGAATCCCTGGGATGGGGACCCGGGGATGGGATGGGATCTCTGGTATGGGATCCCTGGGATGGGATGGGATGGGATGGGATGGGATGGGATGGGATCGGATGGGATCCCTGGGATGGGATGGGATGGGATCCCTGGGATGGGATGGGATCCCTGGGATGGGATATCTGGGATGGGATGTGATGGGACGGGATGGGATGGGATGGGGTGGGAAGGGATGGGATGGGCTACAATGGGATGGGATGGGATGGGATGGGATGGGATGGGTTTGGATGGGATGGGATTCCTGGGATGGGATGGGATGGGATGGGATGGGATGGGATGGGATGGGATGCCATGGCAAGGGGTCCGCGGGATGAGATGGGATGGGATGGGATACGTGGGATGGGATGGGATCCCTGGGATGGGATGGGATGAGATGGGATGGGATGGGATCCCTGGGATTGGATGGGATGGGATCCCTGGGATGGGATGGGTTGGGATGGGATGGAATCCCTGGGATGGGGACCCGGGGTTGGGATGGGATCCCTGGTATGGGATCCCTGGGATGGGATGGGATGGGATAGGATGGGATGGGATGGGATGGGATGGGATGGGATGGGATGGGATGGGATGGGATGGGATTGGATGGGATGGGATGGGATGGGATCGGATGGGATCCCTGGGATGGGATGGGACGGGATGGGATGGGATCCCTGGGATGGGATGGGATCCCTCTGATGGGATGGGATCTCTGGGATGGCATGGGATGGGATCGGATGGGATGGCATGGGTTGGGATGGGATTCGATGGGATGGGATGGGATTGGTTGGGATGGGATGCGATCCCTGGGATGGTATGGGATGGGATGGGATGGGATGGGATCCCTGGGATGCGATGGGATCCATGGGATGGGATGGAATGTGATGGGTTGGGATGGGATGGGTTGGGATGGGATCCCTGGGATGGGATGGGATGGGATCCCTGGGATGGGAACAGATGAAATGGGATCCCTGGGATGGGATGGAATCCCTGGGATGGGATAGCTGGGATGGGATGGGATCCCTGGGATGGGATCCCTGGGAAGGGTTGGGATCCCTGGGATGGGATCCATGGGATGGGTTACTTGGGATGGGATGGGATCCCTGGGATGGGATCCCTGGAATGTGATCCCTCGTATGGGATGGGATCCCTGGGATGGGATGGAATCCCTGGGATGGGATCCGTGGGATGTGATGGGATGGGATTCCGGGGATGGGAATGGGTGGGATGGGATGGTATGGGATGGGATCCCTGCGATGGGATGGGATGGGTTGGGATGGGATGGGATGGGATGGGGTGGGATGGGATGGGATTGGATGGGATGGGGTGGGATGGGATGGGATGGGTTGGGATGGGATGGGATCCCTGGGATGGGATCCCTGGAATGTGATCCCTGGGATGGGATGGGATCCCTGGGATGGGATGGAATCCCTGGGATGGGATCCCTGGGATAGGATGGGATCCCTGGGTTGGGATCGAATCCCTGGGTGGCATCCCTGGGATGGGATGCAATCTCTGGGATGGGATCCCTGGGATGGGATTGGATGGGTTGGAATGGGATGGGATCCCTCGGTTGGGATGGGTTCCATGGGATGGGATCCCTGGGATGGGATGTGATGGGATGGGATGGGATCCCTTGGATGGGATCGGATGGGATGCCTGGGATGGGATGGGATGGGATCCGTGGGTTAGGATTGGTTGGGATGGGATACCTGGGATGGGATGGAATCCCTGGGATGAGATCGCTGGGATGGGATGTGATGGGATGGGATGGGATGGGATCCCTGCAATGGGATGGGATGGTATGGTATCCCTGGGATGGTGTCCCTGGGATGGGATGGGATGGGATGGGATGAAATAGGATCCCTGGGATGGTACGGAATGGGATCCCTGGGATGGGATGGGATACCTGGTATGGGATCCCTAGGATGGGATGGGATGGGATGGGATGGGATGGGATGGGATGGGATGGGATGGGATGGGATGGGATGGGATGGGTTGGGATGAGTTCCCTGGGATGGGATCCCTGGGATGGGATCTCTGGGATGGGATGGTATCCATGGGATGGGATGGGTTGGGATGGGATGGAATCCCTGGGATGGGGACCCGGGGATGGGATCTCTGGTATGGGATCCCTGGGATGGGATGGGATGGGATGGGATGGGATGGGATGGGATGGGATTGGATGGGATCCCTGGGATGGGATGGGATGGGATGGGATCCCTGGGATGGGATGGGATCGCTGGGATGGGATATCTGGGATGGGATGTGATGGGATGGGATGCGATGGGATGGGATGGGGTGGGATGGGATGGGATTGGATGGGATGGGGTGGGATGGGATGGGATGGGATCCCTGGGATGGTACGGAATGGGATCCCTGGGATGGGATGGGATACCTGGTATGGGATCCCTAGGATGGGACGGGACGGGAGGGGATGCGATGGGATAGGATGGGATGGGATGGGGTAGGATGCGATGGGATGGGTTTGGATGGGATGGGATTCCTGGGATGGGATGGGATGGGATGGGATGGGATGCCATGGCAAGGGGTCCGCGGGATGAGATGGGATGGGATGGGATCCCTGGGATGGGATGGGATCCCTGGGATGGGATGGGATGAGATGGGATGGGATGGGATCCCTGGGATTGGATGGGATGGGATCCCTGGGATGGGATGGGTTGGGATGGAATCCCTGGGATGGGGACCCGGGGTTGGGATGGGATCCCTGGTATGGGATCCCTGGGATGGGATGGGATGGGATGGGATGGGATGGGATGGGATGGGATGGGATGGGATTGGATGGGATGGGATGGGATGGGATCGGATGGGATCCCTGGGATGGGATGGGACGGGATGGGATGGGATCCCTGGGATGGGATGGGATCCCTGTGATGGGATGGGATCTCTGGGATGGCATGGGATGGGATCGGATTGGATGGCATGGGTTGGGATGGGATTCGATGGGATGGGATGGGATTGGTTGGGATGGGATGCGATCCCTGGGATGGTATGGGATGGGATGGGATGGGATCCCTGGGATGGGATGGGACCCATGGGATGGGATGGAATGTGATGGGGTGGGATGGGATGGGATGGGTTGGGATGGGATGGGATCCCTGGGATGGGATGGGATGGGATCCCTGGGATGGGAACAGATGAAATGGGATCCCTGGGATGGGATGGAATCCCTGGGATGGGATAGCTGGGATGGGATGGGATCCCTGGGATGGGATCCATGGGATGGGTTACTTGGGATGGGATGGGATCCCTGGGATGGGATCCCTGGAATGTGATCCCTCGTATTGGATGGGATCCCTGGGATGGGATCGGATGGGATGCCTGGGATGGGATGGGATCCCTGGGATGGGATGGGGTGAGATGGGATGGGATGGGATCCCTGGGATTGGATGGGATGGGATCCCTGGGATGGGATGGGTTGGGATGGGATGGAATCCCTGGGATGGGATCCCTGGGATAGGATGGGATCCCTGGTATGGGATCCCTGGGATGGGATGGGATGGGATGGGATGGGATGGGATGGAATGGGATGGGATGGGATGGGATGGGATGGGATGGGATTGGATGGGATGGGATGGGATGGGATCGGATGGGATCCCTGGGATGGGATGGGATGGGATGGGATTGGATGGGATGGGATCCCTGGGATGGGATGGGATGGTATCCCTGGGATGGGATGGGATGGGATGGGATGGGATCCCTTGGATGGGATCGGATGCGATGCCTGGGATGGGATGGGATGGGATCCGTGGGTTAGGATTGGTTGGGATGGGATACCTGGGATGGGATGGAATCCCTGGGATGAGATGGGATGGTATGGTATCCCTGGGATGGTGTCCCTGGGATGGGATGGGATGGGATGAAATAGGATCCCTGGGATGGTACGGAATGGGATCCCTGGGATGGGATGGAATCCCTGGGATGGGATAGCTGGGATGGGATGGGATCCCTGGGATGGGATCCATGGGATGGGTTACTTGGGATGGGATGGGATCCCTGGGATGGGATCCCTGGAATGTGATCCCTCGTATTGGATGGGATCCCTGGGATGGGATCAGATGGGATGCCTGGGATGGGATGGGATCCCTGGGATGGGATGGGGTGAGATGGGATGGGATGGGATCCCTGGGATTGGATGGGATGGGATCCCTGGGATGGGATGGGTTGGGATGGGATGGAATCCCTGGGATGGGATCCCTGGGATAGGATGGGATCCCTGGTATGGGATCCCTGGGATGGGATGGGATGGGATGGGATGGGATGGGATGGGATGGGATGGGATGGGATGGGATGGGATGGGATGGGATTCATGGGATGGGATGGGATGGGATCGGATGGGATCCCTGGGATGGGATGGGATGGGATGGGATTGGATGGGATGGGATCCCTGGGATGGGATGGGATGGTATCCCTGGGATGGGATGGGATGGGATGGGATGGGATCCCTTGGATGGGATCGGATGCGATGCCTGGGATGGGATGGGATGGGATCCGTGGGTTAGGATTGGTTGGGATGGGATACCTGGGATGGGATGGAATCCCTGGGATGAGATGGGATGGTATGGTATCCCTGGGATGGTGTCCCTGGGATGGGATGGGATGGGATGAAATAGGATCCCTGGGATGGTACGGAATGGGATCCCTGGGATGGGATGGGATACCTGGTATGGGATCCCTAGGATGGGATGGGATGGGATGGGATGGGATGGGATGGGATGGGATGGGTTGGGATGGGTTCCCTGGGATGGGATCCCTGGGATGGGATCTCTGGGATGGGATGGTATCCATGGGATGGGATGGGTTGGGATGGGATGGAATCCCTGGGATGGGGACCCGGGGATGGGATCTCTGGTATGGGATCCCTGGGATGGGATGGGATGGGATGGTATGGGATGGGATGCGATGGGATTGGATGGGATGGGATCGGATGGGATCCCTGGGATGGGATGGGATGGGATCCCTGGGATGGGATGGGATGCCTGGGATGGGATATCTGGGATAGGATGTGATGGGATGGGATGCGATGGGATGGGAAGGGATGGGATGGGGTGGGATGGGATGGGATTGGATGGGATGGGGTGGGATGGGATGGGATTGACTACAATGGGTTGGGATGGGATGGGATCGATGGGATGGGATGGGATGGGATGGGATGGGATGGAATGGGATCCCTGGGATGGTACGGAATGGGATCCCTGGGATGGGATGGGATACCTGGTATGGGATCTCTGGGATCGGATGGTATCCATGGCATGGGATGGGTTGGGATGGGATGGAATCCCTGGGATGGGGACCCGGCGATGGGATGGGATCCCTGGTATGGGATCCCTGGGATAGGATGGGATCCCTGGGTTGGGATCGAATCCCTGGGATGGCATCCCTGGGATGGGATGGAATCTCTGGGATGGGATCCCAGGGATGGGATTGGATGGGTTGGAATGGGATGGGATCCCTGGGTTGGGATGGGTTCCATGCGATGGGATCCCTGGGATGGGATGGGGTGAGATGGGATGGGATGGGATGGGATGGGATCCCTGGGATTGGATGGGATGGGATCCCTGGGTTAGGATTGGTTGGGATGGGATACCTGGGATGGGATGGAATCCCTGGGATGAGATCGCTGGGATGGGATGTGATGGGATGGGATGGGATGGGATGGGATGGGATCCCTGCGATGGGATGGGATGGGATGGTATGGGATGGGATGGGATGGGATGGGATGGGATTGGATGGGATGGGGTGGGATGGGATGGGATTGGCTACAATGGGTTGGGATGGGATGGGATCAGTGGGATGGGATGGGATGGGATGAAATAGGATCCCTGGGATGGTACGGAATGGGATCCCTGGCATGGGATGGGATACCTGGTATGGGATCCCTAGGATGGGATGGGATGGGATGGGATGGGATGGGATGGGATGGGATGGGATGGGATAGGATGGGATGGGATCGGATCCCTGGGATGGGATGGGATCCCTGGGATGGGATGGGTTGGGATGGGATGGAATCCCTGGGATGGGGACCCGGGGATGGGATGGGATCTCTGGTATGGGATCCCTGGGATGGGATGGGATGGGATGGGATGGGATGGGATCGGATGGGATCCCTGGGATGGGATGGGATGGGATCCCTGGGATGGGATCCCTGGGATGGGATATCTGGGATGGGATGTGATGGGACGGGATGGGATGGGATGGGGTGGGAAGGGATGGGCTACAATGGGATGGGATGGGATGGGATGGGATGGGATGGGATGGGATGGGATGGGATGGGATGGGATGGGATGGGTTTGGATGGGATGGGATTCCTGGGATGGGATGGGATGGGATGGGATGGGATGGGATGGGATGGGATGGGATGCCATGGCAAGGGGTCCGCGGGATGAGATGGGATGGGATGGGATACGTGGGATGGGATGGGATCCCTGGGATGGGATGGGATGGGATGAGATGGGATGGGATGGGATGGGATCCCTGGCTTGGGACTGGTTGGGATGGGATACCTGGGATGGGATGGAATCCCTGGGATGAGATAGCTGGGATGGGATGGGATGGGATGGGATGGGATGGGATGGGATGGGATGGGATGGGATGGGATGGGATGGGATGGGATGGGATGGGATGGGATGGGATGGGGTGGGATGGGATGGGACGGGATGGGATGGGATCCCTGCGATGGGATGGGATGGGATGGGATGGGATTGGATGGGATGGGGTGGGATGGGATTGGCTACAATGGGATGGGATGAAATGGGATCCCTCGGATGGTACGGAATGGGATCCCTGGGATGGGATGGGATACCTGGTATGGGATCCCTAGGATGGGATGGGAGGGGATGGGATGGGATAGGATGGGATGGGATGGGGTAGGATGGGATGGGATGGGTTGGGATGGGATGGGATACCTGGGATGGGATGGGATCCCTGGGATGGGATCTCTGGGATGGGATGGTATCCATGGGATGGGATGGGTTTGGATGGGATGGAACCCTTGGGATGGGGACCCGGGGATGGGATGGGATCTCTGGTATGGGATACCTGGGATGGTATGGGATCCCTGGGATGGGATCTCTGGGATGGGATGGTATCCATGGGATGGGATGGGTTGGGATGGGATGGAATCCCTGGGATGGGGACCCGGGGATGGGATGGGATCTCTGGTATGGGATCCCTGGGATGGGATGGGATGGGATTGGATGGGATGGGATCGGATGGGATCGCTGGGATGGCATGGGATCCCTGGTATGGGATGGGATCCCTGGGATGGGATATCTGGGATGGGATGTGATGGGACGGGACGGGATGGGATGGGCTACAATGGGATGGGATGGGATGGGATTGGATGGGATGGGATGGGATGGGATGGGGTGGGATCCATGGGTTGGGATTGGTTGGGATGGGATACCTGGGATGGGATGGAATCCCTGGGATGAGATCCCTGGGATGGGATGGGATGGGATGGGATGGGATGGGATGGCATGGGGTGGGATGGGATGGGACGGGATGGGATGGGATGGGATCCCTGCGATGGGATGGGATGGGATGGGATGGGATGGCATGGGATGGGATGGAATGGGATCCCTGGGTTGGTACGGAATGGGATCCCTGGGATGGGATGGGATACCTGGTATGGGAGCCCTGGGATGGGATGGGATGGGATGGGATGGGATGGGATGGGATGGGATGGGATGGGGTAGGATGGGATGGGACGCGATGGGATGGGATGGGATCCCTGCGATGGGATGGGAATCCTGGGATGAGATGGGATGGGATTGGATCCCTGGGATGGGATGAGATTGGATCCCAGGGATGGGATCCCGGGATTGTGATCCCTCGTATGGGTTGGGATCCCTGGGATGGGATGGAATCCCTGGAATGGGATCCTGGGGATGGGATGGGATCCCTGGGATGGGATCCCTGGTATGGGATCCCTGGATTGTGATCCCTCGTATGGGTTGGGATCCCTGGGATGGGATGGAATCCCTGGAATGGGATCCCGGGGATGGGATGGGATCACTGGGATGGGATCCCTGGGATGGGATCCCTGGGATGGGATGGGATGGGATGGGGTGGGATGGGATGGGATGGGATCCCTGGATTGGGATGGGTTCCATGGGATGGGATCCCTGGGATGGGATGGGAGAGGATCTCTGGGATTGGATCCCTGGGATGAGATGGGATCCCTGGGATGGGATGGGATGGGATGGGATGGGATGGGATCCCTGGGATGGGATCCCTGAAATGGGATGCGATGGGATGCGATGGGATGGTATCCCTGGGATGGGATCGGATGGGATGCCTGGGATGGGATGGGATCCCTGGGATGGGATGTGATCCCTGGGATGGGATGGGGTGAGATGGGATGGGATGGGATCCCTGGGATTGGATGGGATGGGATCCCTGGGATGGGATGGGTTGGGATGGGATGGAATCCCTGGGATGGGGACCCGGGGATGGGATGGGATCTCTGGTATGGGATCCCTGGGATGGGATGGGATGGGATGGGATGGGATGGGATGGGATGGGATGGGATGGGATGGGATGGGATCGGATGGGATCCCTGGGATGGGATGGGATGGGATCCCTGGGATGGGATGGGATCCCTGGGATGGGATATCTGGGATGGGATGTGATGGGACGGGATGGGATGGGATGGGGTGGGAAGGGATGGGATGGGATGGGATGGGATGGGTTTGGATGGGATGGGATTCCTGGGATGGGATGGGATGGGATGGGATGGGATGGGATTGGATGGGATGGGATGGGATCGGATGGGATCCCTGGGATGGGATGGGATGGAATGGGATGGGATGGGATCCCTGGGACGGGATGGGATCCCTGTGATGGGATGGGATCTCTGGGATGGCATGGGATGGGAAGGGATGGGATGGGATGGAATGGGATGGGATCGGGTGGGATGGGATTGGTTGGGATGGGATGCAATCCCTGGGATGGTATGGGATGGGATGGGATGGGATGGGATTGGATGGGATGGGGTGGGATGGGATGGGATTGGCTACAATGGGTTGGGATGGGATGGGATCAGTGGGATGGGATGGGATGGGATGGGATGAAATAGGATCCCTGGGATGGTACGGAATGGGATCCCTGGGATGGGATGGGATACCTGGTATGGGATCCCTAGGATGGGATGGGATGGGATGGGATGGGATGGGATGGGATGGGATGGGATGGGATGGGATAGGATGGGATGGGATCGGATCCCTGGGATGGGATGGGATCCCTGGGATGGGATGGGTTGGGATGGGATGGAATCCCTGGGATGGGGACCCCGGGATGGGATGGGATCTCTGGTATGGGATCCCTGGGATGGGATGGGATGGGATGGTATGGGATGGGATCGGATGGGATCCCTGGGATGGGATGGGATGGGATCCCTGGGATGGGATGGGATCCCTGGGATGGGATATCTGGGATGGGATGTGATGGGACGGGATGGGATGGGATGGGGTGGGAAGGGATGGGATGGGCTACAATGGGATGGGATGGGATGGGATGGGATGGGATGGGATGGGATGGGATGGGATGGGATGGGATGGGATGGGATGGGTTTGGATGGGATGGGATTCCTGGGATGGGATGGGATGGGATGGGATGGGATGGGATGGGATGGGATGCCATGGCAAGGGGTTCGCGGGATGAGATGGGATGGGATGGGATACGTGGGATGGGATGGGATCCCTGGGATGGGATGGGATGAGATGGGATGGGATGGGATCCCTGGGATTGGATGGGATGGGATCCCTGGGATGGGATGGGTTGGGATGGGATGGAATCCCTGGGATGGGGACCCGGGGTGGGATGGGATCCCTGGTATGGGATCCCTGGGATGGGATGGGATGGGATGGGATGGGATGGGATGGGATGGGATGGGATGGGATGGGATGGGATGGGATGGGATGGGATGGGATTGGATGGGATGGGATGGGATGGGATCGGATGGGATCCCTGGGATGGGATGGGACGGGATGGGATGGGATCCCTGGGATGGGATGGGATCCCTCTGATGGGATGGGATCTCTGGGATGGCATGGGATGGGATCGGATGGGATGGCATGGGTTGGGATGGGATTCGATGGGATGGGTTCCCTGGGAAGGGTTGGGATCCCTGGGATGGGATCCATGGGATGGGTTACTTGGGATGGGATGGGATCCCTGTGATGGGATCCCTGGAATGTGATCCCTCGTATGGGATGGGATCCCTGCGATGGGATGGGATGGTATGGGATGGGATCCCTGGGATGGGATCGGATGGGATGGGATGGGTTGGGATGGGATGGGATGGGGTGGGATGGGATGGGATTGGATGGGATGGGGTGGGATGGGATGGGATGGGTTGGGATGGGATGGGATCCCTGGGATGGGATCCCTGGAATGTGATCCCTGGGATGGGATGGGATCCCTGGGATGGGATGGAATCCCTGGGATGGGATCCCTGGGATAGGATGGGATCCCTGGGTTGGGATCGAATCCCTGGGTGGCATCCCTGGGATGGGATGCAATCTCTGGGATGGGATCCCTGGGATGGGATTGGATGGGTTGGAATGGGATGGGATCCCTCGGTTGGGATGGGTTCCATGGGATGGGATCCCTGGGATGGGATGTGATGGGATGGGATTGGATGGGATGGGATCCCTGGGATGGGATGGGATGGGATCCCTGGGATGGGATGGGATGGGATGGGATGGGATCCCTTGGATGGGATCGGATGGGATGCCTGGGATGGGATGGGATGGGATCCGTGGGTTAGGATTGGTTGGGATGGGATACCTGGGATGGGATGGAATCCCTGGGATGAGATCGCTGGGATGGGATGTGATGGGATGGGATGGGATGGGATCCCTGCAATGGGATGGGATGGTATGGTATCCCTGGGATGGTGTCCCTGGGATGGGATGGGATGGGATGGGATGAAATAGGATCCCTGGGATGGTACGGAATGGGATCCCTGGGATGGGATGGGATACCTGGTATGGGATCCCTAGGATGGGATGGGATGGGATGGGATGGGATGGGATGGGATGGGATGGGATGGGATGGGATGGGTTGGGATGGGTTCCCTGGGATGGGATCCCTGGGATGGGATCTCTGGGATGGGATGGTATCCATGGGATGGGATGGGTTGGGATGGGATGGAATCCCTGGGATGGGGACCCGGGGATGGGATCTCTGGTATGGGATCCCTGGGATGGGATGGGATGGGATGGGATGGGATGGGATGGGATGGGATTGGATGGGATCCCTGGGATGGGATGGGATGGGATGGGATCCCTGGGATGGGATGGGATGGGATCGCTGGGATGGGATATCTGGGATGGGATGTGATGGGATGGGATGCGATGGGATGGGATGGGATGGGATGGGATGGGGTGGGATGGGATGGGATTGGATGGGATGGGGTGGGATGGGATGGGATGGGATTGGCTACAATGGGTTGGGATGGGATGGGATCGATGGGATGGGATGGGATGGGATGGAATGGGATCCCTGGGATGGTACGGAATGGGATCCCTGGGATGGGATGGGATACCTGGTATGGGATCCCTAGGATGGGATGGGACGGGAGGGGATGCGATGGGATAGGATGGGATGGGATGGGGTAGGATGGGATGGGATGGGTTTGGATGGGATGGGATTCCTGGGATGGGATGGGATGGGATGGGATGGGATGCCATGGCAAGGGGTCCGCGGGATGAGATGGGATGGGATGGGATCCCTGGGATGGGATGGGATCCCTGGGATGGGATGGGATGAGATGGGATGGGATGGGATCCCTGGGATTGGATGGGATGGGATCCCTGGGATGGGATGGGTTGGGATGGAATCCCTGGGATGGGGACCCGGGGTTGGGATGGGATCCCTGGTATGGGATCCCTGGGATGGGATGGGATGGGATGGGATGGGATTGGATGGGATGGGATGGGATGGGATCGGATGGGATCCCTGGGATGGGATGGGACGGGATGGGATGGGATCCCTGGGATGGGATGGGATCCCTGTGATGGGATGGGATCTCTGGGATGGCATGGGATGGGATCGGATGGGATGGCATGGGTTGGGATGGGATTCGATGGGATGGGATGGGATTGGTTGGGATGGGATGCGATCCCTGGGATGGTATGGGATGGTATGGGATGGGATCCCTGGGTTGGGATGGGATCCATGGGATGGGATGGAATGTGATGGGGTGGGATGGGATGGGATGGGTTGGGATGGGTTCCCTGGGATGGGATCCCTGGGATGGGATCTCTGGGATGGGATGGTATCCATGGGATGGGATGGGTTGGGATGGGATGGAATCCCTGGGATGGGGACCCGGGGATGGGATCTCTGGTATGGGATCCCTGGGATGGGATGGGATGGGATGGTATGGGATGGGATGCGATGGGATTGGATGGGATGGGATCGGATGGGATCCCTGGGATGGGATGGGATGGGATCCCTGGGATGGGATGGGATGCCTGGGATGGGATATCTGGGATAGGATGTGATGGGATGGGATGCGATGGGATGGGAAGGGATGGGATGGGGTGGGATGGGATGGGATTGGATGGGATGGGGTGGGATGGGATGGGATTGACTACAATGGGTTGGGATGGGATGGGATCGATGGGATGGGATGGGATGGGATGGGATGGGATGGAATGGGATCCCTGGGATGGTACGGAATGGGATCCCTGGGATGGGATGGGATACCTGGTATGGGATCTCTGGGATCGGATGGTATCCATGGCATGGGATGGGTTGGGATGGGATGGAATCCCTGGGATGGGGACCCGGCGATGGGATGGGATCCCTGGTATGGGATCCCTGGGATAGGATGGGATCCCTGGGTTGGGATCGAATCCCTGGGATGGCATCCCTGGGATGGGATGGAATCTCTGGGATGGGATCCCAGGGATGGGATTGGATGGGATGGGATGGGATGGGATCCCTGGGATTGGATGGGATGGGATCCCTGGGTTAGGATTGGTTGGGATGGGATACCTGGGATGGGATGGAATCCCTGGGATGAGATCGCTGGGATGGGATGTGATGGGATGGGATGGGATGGGATGGGATGGGATCCCTGCGATGGGATGGGATGGGATGGTATGGGATGGGATGGGATGGGATGGGATGGGATTGGATGGGATGGGGTGGGATGGGATGGGATTGGCTACAATGGGTTGGGATGGGATGGGATCAGTGGGATGGGATGGGATGGGATGAAATAGGATCCCTGGGATGGTACGGAATGGGATCCCTGGCATGGGATGGGATACCTGGTATGGGATCCCTAGGATGGGATGGGATGGGATGGGATGGGATGGGATGGGATGGGATGGGATGGGATGGGATAGGATGGGATGGGATCGGATCCCTGGGATGGGATGGGATCCCTGGGATGGGATGGGTTGGGATGGGATGGAATCCCTGGGATGGGGACCCGGGGATGGGATGGGATCTCTGGTATGGGATCCCTGGGATGGGATGGGATGGGATGGGATGGGATGGGATGGGATCGGATGGGATCCCTGGGATGGGATGGGATGGGATCCCTGGGATGGGATCCCTGGGATGGGATATCTGGGATGGGATGTGATGGGACGGGATGGGATGGGATGGGGTGGGAAGGGATGGGCTACAATGGGATGGGATGGGATGGGATGGGATGGGATGGGATGGGATGGGATGGGATGGGATGGGATGGGATGGGTTTGGATGGGATGGGATTCCTGGGATGGGATGGGATGGGATGGGATGGGATGGGATGGGATGGGATGGGATGCCATGGCAAGGGGTCCGCGGGATGAGATGGGATGGGATGGGATACGTGGGATGGGATGGGATCCCTGGGATGGGATGGGATGGGATGAGATGGGATGGGATGGGATGGGATCCCTGGCTTGGGACTGGTTGGGATGGGATACCTGGGATGGGATGGAATCCCTGGGATGAGATAGCTGGGATGGGATGGGATGGGATGGGATGGGATGGGATGGGATGGGATGGGATGGGATGGGATGGGATGGGATGGGATGGGATGGGATGGGATGGGATGGGGTGGGATGGGATGGGACGGGATGGGATGGGATCCCTGCGATGGGATGGGATGGGATGGGATGGGATTGGATGGGATGGGGTGGGATGGGATTGGCTACAATGGGATGGGATGAAATGGGATCCCTCGGATGGTACGGAATGGGATCCCTGGGATGGGATGGGATACCTGGTATGGGATCCCTAGGATGGGATGGGAGGGGATGGGATGGGATAGGATGGGATGGGATGGGGTAGGATGGGATGGGATGGGTTGGGATGGGATGGGATACCTGGGATGGGATGGGATCCCTGGGATGGGATCTCTGGGATGGGATGGTATCCATGGGATGGGATGGGTTTGGATGGGATGGAACCCTTGGGATGGGGACCCGGGGATGGGATGGGATCTCTGGTATGGGATACCTGGGATGGTATGGGATCCCTGGGATGGGATCTCTGGGATGGGATGGTATCCATGGGATGGGATGGGTTGGGATGGGATGGAATCCCTGGGATGGGGACCCGGGGATGGGATGGGATCTCTGGTATGGGATCCCTGGGATGGGATGGGATGGGATTGGATGGGATGGGATCGGATGGGATCGCTGGGATGGCATGGGATCCCTGGTATGGGATGGGATCCCTGGGATGGGATATCTGGGATGGGATGTGATGGGACGGGACGGGATGGGATGGGCTACAATGGGATGGGATGGGATGGGATTGGATGGGATGGGATGGGATGGGATGGGGTGGGATCCATGGGTTGGGATTGGTTGGGATGGGATACCTGGGATGGGATGGAATCCCTGGGATGAGATCCCTGGGATGGGATGGGATGGGATGGGATGGGATGGGATGGCATGGGGTGGGATGGGATGGGACGGGATGGGATGGGATGGGATCCCTGCGATGGGATGGGATGGGATGGGATGGGATGGCATGGGATGGGATGGAATGGGATCCCTGGGTTGGTACGGAATGGGATCCCTGGGATGGGATGGGATACCTGGTATGGGAGCCCTGGGATGGGATGGGATGGGATGGGATGGGATGGGATGGGATGGGATGGGATGGGGTAGGATGGGATGGGACGCGATGGGATGGGATGGGATCCCTGCGATGGGATGGGAATCCTGGGATGAGATGGGATGGGATTGGATCCCTGGGATGGGATGAGATTGGATCCCAGGGATGGGATCCCGGGATTGTGATCCCTCGTATGGGTTGGGATCCCTGGGATGGGATGGAATCCCTGGAATGGGATCCTGGGGATGGGATGGGATCCCTGGGATGGGATCCCTGGTATGGGATCCCTGGATTGTGATCCCTCGTATGGGTTGGGATCCCTGGGATGGGATGGAATCCCTGGAATGGGATCCCGGGGATGGGATGGGATCACTGGGATGGGATCCCTGGGATGGGATCCCTGGGATGGGATGGGATGGGATGGGGTGGGATGGGATGGGATGGGATCCCTGGATTGGGATGGGTTCCATGGGATGGGATCCCTGGGATGGGATGGGAGAGGATCTCTGGGATTGGATCCCTGGGATGAGATGGGATCCCTGGGATGGGATGGGATGGGATGGGATGGGATGGGATCCCTGGGATGGGATCCCTGAAATGGGATGCGATGGGATGCGATGGGATGGTATCCCTGGGATGGGATCGGATGGGATGCCTGGGATGGGATGGGATCCCTGGGATGGGATGTGATCCCTGGGATGGGATGGGGTGAGATGGGATGGGATGGGATCCCTGGGATTGGATGGGATGGGATCCCTGGGATGGGATGGGTTGGGATGGGATGGAATCCCTGGGATGGGGACCCGGGGATGGGATGGGATCTCTGGTATGGGATCCCTGGGATGGGATGGGATGGGATGGGATGGGATGGGATGGGATGGGATGGGATGGGATGGGATGGGATCGGATGGGATCCCTGGGATGGGATGGGATGGGATCCCTGGGATGGGATGGGATCCCTGGGATGGGATATCTGGGATGGGATGTGATGGGACGGGATGGGATGGGATGGGGTGGGAAGGGATGGGATGGGATGGGATGGGATGGGTTTGGATGGGATGGGATTCCTGGGATGGGATGGGATGGGATGGGATGGGATGGGATTGGATGGGATGGGATGGGATCGGATGGGATCCCTGGGATGGGATGGGATGGAATGGGATGGGATGGGATCCCTGGGACGGGATGGGATCCCTGTGATGGGATGGGATCTCTGGGATGGCATGGGATGGGAAGGGATGGGATGGGATGGAATGGGATGGGATCGGGTGGGATGGGATTGGTTGGGATGGGATGCAATCCCTGGGATGGTATGGGATGGGATGGGATGGGATGGGATTGGATGGGATGGGGTGGGATGGGATGGGATTGGCTACAATGGGTTGGGATGGGATGGGATCAGTGGGATGGGATGGGATGGGATGGGATGAAATAGGATCCCTGGGATGGTACGGAATGGGATCCCTGGGATGGGATGGGATACCTGGTATGGGATCCCTAGGATGGGATGGGATGGGATGGGATGGGATGGGATGGGATGGGATGGGATGGGATGGGATAGGATGGGATGGGATCGGATCCCTGGGATGGGATGGGATCCCTGGGATGGGATGGGTTGGGATGGGATGGAATCCCTGGGATGGGGACCCCGGGATGGGATGGGATCTCTGGTATGGGATCCCTGGGATGGGATGGGATGGGATGGTATGGGATGGGATCGGATGGGATCCCTGGGATGGGATGGGATGGGATCCCTGGGATGGGATGGGATCCCTGGGATGGGATATCTGGGATGGGATGTGATGGGACGGGATGGGATGGGATGGGGTGGGAAGGGATGGGATGGGCTACAATGGGATGGGATGGGATGGGATGGGATGGGATGGGATGGGATGGGATGGGATGGGATGGGATGGGATGGGATGGGATGGGTTTGGATGGGATGGGATTCCTGGGATGGGATGGGATGGGATGGGATGGGATGGGATGGGATGGGATGCCATGGCAAGGGGTTCGCGGGATGAGATGGGATGGGATGGGATACGTGGGATGGGATGGGATCCCTGGGATGGGATGGGATGAGATGGGATGGGATGGGATCCCTGGGATTGGATGGGATGGGATCCCTGGGATGGGATGGGTTGGGATGGGATGGAATCCCTGGGATGGGGACCCGGGGTGGGATGGGATCCCTGGTATGGGATCCCTGGGATGGGATGGGATGGGATGGGATGGGATGGGATGGGATGGGATGGGATGGGATGGGATGGGATGGGATGGGATTGGATGGGATGGGATGGGATGGGATCGGATGGGATCCCTGGGATGGGATGGGACGGGATGGGATGGGATCCCTGGGATGGGATGGGATCCCTCTGATGGGATGGGATCTCTGGGATGGCATGGGATGGGATCGGATGGGATGGCATGGGTTGGGATGGGATTCGATGGGATGGGTTCCCTGGGAAGGGTTGGGATCCCTGGGATGGGATCCATGGGATGGGTTACTTGGGATGGGATGGGATCCCTGTGATGGGATCCCTGGAATGTGATCCCTCGTATGGGATGGGATCCCTGCGATGGGATGGGATGGTATGGGATGGGATCCCTGGGATGGGATCGGATGGGATGGGATGGGTTGGGATGGGATGGGATGGGGTGGGATGGGATGGGATTGGATGGGATGGGGTGGGATGGGATGGGATGGGTTGGGATGGGATGGGATCCCTGGGATGGGATCCCTGGAATGTGATCCCTGGGATGGGATGGGATCCCTGGGATGGGATGGAATCCCTGGGATGGGATCCCTGGGATAGGATGGGATCCCTGGGTTGGGATCGAATCCCTGGGTGGCATCCCTGGGATGGGATGCAATCTCTGGGATGGGATCCCTGGGATGGGATTGGATGGGTTGGAATGGGATGGGATCCCTCGGTTGGGATGGGTTCCATGGGATGGGATCCCTGGGATGGGATGTGATGGGATGGGATTGGATGGGATGGGATCCCTGGGATGGGATGGGATGGGATCCCTGGGATGGGATGGGATGGGATGGGATGGGATCCCTTGGATGGGATCGGATGGGATGCCTGGGATGGGATGGGATGGGATCCGTGGGTTAGGATTGGTTGGGATGGGATACCTGGGATGGGATGGAATCCCTGGGATGAGATCGCTGGGATGGGATGTGATGGGATGGGATGGGATGGGATCCCTGCAATGGGATGGGATGGTATGGTATCCCTGGGATGGTGTCCCTGGGATGGGATGGGATGGGATGGGATGAAATAGGATCCCTGGGATGGTACGGAATGGGATCCCTGGGATGGGATGGGATACCTGGTATGGGATCCCTAGGATGGGATGGGATGGGATGGGATGGGATGGGATGGGATGGGATGGGATGGGATGGGTTGGGATGGGTTCCCTGGGATGGGATCCCTGGGATGGGATCTCTGGGATGGGATGGTATCCATGGGATGGGATGGGTTGGGATGGGATGGAATCCCTGGGATGGGGACCCGGGGATGGGATCTCTGGTATGGGATCCCTGGGATGGGATGGGATGGGATGGGATGGGATGGGATGGGATGGGATTGGATGGGATCCCTGGGATGGGATGGGATGGGATGGGATCCCTGGGATGGGATGGGATGGGATCGCTGGGATGGGATATCTGGGATGGGATGTGATGGGATGGGATGCGATGGGATGGGATGGGATGGGATGGGATGGGGTGGGATGGGATGGGATTGGATGGGATGGGGTGGGATGGGATGGGATGGGATTGGCTACAATGGGTTGGGATGGGATGGGATCGATGGGATGGGATGGGATGGGATGGAATGGGATCCCTGGGATGGTACGGAATGGGATCCCTGGGATGGGATGGGATACCTGGTATGGGATCCCTAGGATGGGATGGGACGGGAGGGGATGCGATGGGATAGGATGGGATGGGATGGGGTAGGATGGGATGGGATGGGTTTGGATGGGATGGGATTCCTGGGATGGGATGGGATGGGATGGGATGGGATGCCATGGCAAGGGGTCCGCGGGATGAGATGGGATGGGATGGGATCCCTGGGATGGGATGGGATCCCTGGGATGGGATGGGATGAGATGGGATGGGATGGGATCCCTGGGATTGGATGGGATGGGATCCCTGGGATGGGATGGGTTGGGATGGAATCCCTGGGATGGGGACCCGGGGTTGGGATGGGATCCCTGGTATGGGATCCCTGGGATGGGATGGGATGGGATGGGATGGGATTGGATGGGATGGGATGGGATGGGATCGGATGGGATCCCTGGGATGGGATGGGACGGGATGGGATGGGATCCCTGGGATGGGATGGGATCCCTGTGATGGGATGGGATCTCTGGGATGGCATGGGATGGGATCGGATGGGATGGCATGGGTTGGGATGGGATTCGATGGGATGGGATGGGATTGGTTGGGATGGGATGCGATCCCTGGGATGGTATGGGATGGTATGGGATGGGATCCCTGGGTTGGGATGGGATCCATGGGATGGGATGGAATGTGATGGGGTGGGATGGGATGGGATGGGTTGGGATGGGATGGGATCCCTGGGATGGGATGGGATGGGATCCCTGGGATGGGAACAGATGAAATGGGATCCCTGGGATGGGATGGAATCCCTGGGATGGGATAGCTGGGATGGGATGGCATCCCTGGGATGGGATCCCTGGGAAGGGTTGGGATCCCTGGGATGGGATCCATGGGATGGGTTACTTGGGATGGGATGGGATCCCTGGGATGGGATCCCTGGAATGTGATCCCTCGTATTGGATGGGATCCCTGGGATGGGATCGGATGGGATGCCTGGGATGGGATGGGATCCCTGGGATGGGATGGGGTGAGATGGGATGGGATGGGATCCCTGGGATTGGATGGGATGGGATCCCTGGGATGGGATGGGTTGGGATGGGATGGAATCCCTGGGATGGGGACCCGGGGTTGGGATGGGATCCCTGGTATGGGATCCCTGGGATGGGATGGGATGGGATGGGATGGGATGGGATGGGATGGGATCGGATGGGATCCCTGGGATGGGATGGGACGGGATGGGATGGGATCCCTGGGATGGGATGGGATCCCTGTGATGGGATGGGATCTCTGGGATGGCATGGGATGGGATCGGATGGGATGGCATGGGTTGGGATGGGATTCGATGGGATGGGATGGGATTGGTTGGGATGGGATGCGATCCCTGGGATGGGATGGGATGGGATGGGATGGGATGGGATCCCTGGGATGGGATGGGATCCATGGGATGGGATGGAATGTGATGGGGTGGGATGGGATGGGATGGGATGGGTTGGGATGGGATCCCTGGGATGGGATGGGATCCCTGGGATGGGAACAGATGAAATGGGATCCCTGGGATGGGATGGAATCCCTGGGATGGGATAGCTGGGATGGGATGGGATCCCTGGGATGGGATCCCTGGGAAGGGTTGGGATCCCTGGGATGGGATCCATGGGATGGGTTACTTGGGATGGGATGGGATCCCTGGGATGGGATCCCTGGAATGTGATCCCTCGTATGGGATGGGATCCCTGGGATGGGATGGAATCCCTGGGATGGGATCCGTGGGATGTGATGGGATGGGATTCCGGGGATGGGAATGGGTGGGATGGGATGGGATCACAGGGATGGGATGGAATTCCTGGGATGAGATCGCTGGGATGGGATGTGATGTGATGGGATGGGATGGGATGGGATCCCTGCGATGGGATGGGATGGTATGGGATGGGATGGGATGGTATGGGATGGGATGGGGTGGGATGGGATGGGATTGGCTACAATGGGTTGGGATGGGATGGGATCAGTGGGATGGGATGGGATGGGATGAAATAGGATCCCTGGGATGGTACGGAATGGGATCCCTGGGATGGGATGGGATACCTGGTATGGGATCCCTAGGATGGGATGGGATGGGATGGGATGGGATGGGATGGGATGGGATGGGATGGGATGGGATGGGATGGGATCGGATGGGATCCCTGGGATGGGATGGGATGGGATCCCTGGGATGGGATGGGATCCCTGGGATGGGATATCTGGGATGGGATGTGATGGGACGGGATGGGATGGGATGGGGTGGGACGGGATGGGATGGGATGGGATGGGATGGGATGGGTTTGGATGGGATGGGATTCCTGGGATGGGATGGGATGGGATGGGATGGGATGGGATGGGATGGGATGCCATGGCAAGGGGTCCGCGGGATGAGATGGGATGGGATGGGATACGTGGGATGGGATGGGATCCCTGGGATGGGATGGGATGGGTTGGGATGGGATGGAATCCCTGGGATGGGGACCCGGGGATGGGATGGGATCCCTGGAATGTGATCCCTCGTATTGGATGGGATCCCTGGGATGGGATGGGATGGGATCCCTGGGATGGGATGGCATCCCTGGGATGGGATATCTGGGATGGGATGTGATGGGACGGGATGGGATGGGATGGGGTGGGAAGGGATGGGATGGGCTACAATGGGATGGGATGGGATGGGATGGGATGGGATGCCATGGCAAGGGGTCCGCGGGATGAGATGGGATGGGATGGGATACTTGGGATGGGATGGGATCCCTGGGATGGGATGGGATGAGATGGGATGGGATGGGATCCCTGGGATTGGATGGGATGGGATCCCTGGGATGGGATGGGTTGGGATGGAATCCCTGGGATGGGGACCCGGGGTTGGGATGGGATCCCTGGTATGGGATCCCTGGGATGGGATGGGATGGGATGGGATGGGATGGGATGGGATGGGATTGGATGGGATGGGATGGGATCGGATGGGATCCCTGGGATGGGATGGGATGGGATGGGATCCCTGGGATGGGATGGGATCGCTGGGATGGGATATCTGGGATGGGATGTGATGGGATGGGATGCGATGGGATGCGATGGGATGGGATGGGATGGGGTGGGATGGGATGGGATTGGATGGGATGGGGTGGGATGGGATGGGATGGGATTGGCTACAATGGGTTGGGATGGGATGGGATCGATGGGATGGGATGGGATGGGATGGAATGGGATCCCTGGGATGGTACGGAATGGGATCCCTGGGATGGGATGGGATACCTGGTATGGGATCCCTAGGATGGGATGGGACGGGAGGGGATGCGATGGGATAGGATGGGATGGGATGGGGTAGGATGGGATGGGATGGGTTTGGATGGGATGGGATTCCTGAGATGGGATGGGATGGGATGGGATGGGATGCCATGGCAAGGGGTCCGCGGGATGAGATGGGATGGGATGGGATCCCTGGGATGGGATGGGATCCCTGGGATGGGATGGGATGAGATGGGATGGGATGGGATCCCTGGGATTGGATGGGATGGGATCCCTGGGATGGGATGGGTTGGGATGGAATCCCTGGGATGGGGACCCGGGGTTGGGATGGGATCCCTGGTATGGGATCCCTGGGATGGGATGGGATGGGATGGGATGGGATGGGATGGGATTGGATGGGATGGGATGGGATGGGATCGGATGGGATCCCTGGGATGGGATGGGACGGGATGGGATGGGATCCCTGGGATGGGATGGGATCCCTGTGATGGGATGGGATCTCTGGGATGGCATGGGATGGGATCGGATGGGATGGCATGGGTTGGGATGGGATTCGATGGGATGGGATGGGATTGGTTGGGATGGGATGCGATCCCTGGGATGGGATGGGATGGGATGGGATGGGATCCCTGGGATGGGATGGGATCCATGGGATGGGATGGAATGTGATGGGGTGAGATGGGATGGGATGGGTTGGGATGGGATGGGATCCCTGGGATGGGATGGGATGGGATCCCTGGGATGGGAACAGATGAAATGGGATCCCTGGGATGGGATGGAATCCCTGGGATGGGATAGCTGGGATGGGATGGGATCCCTGGGATGGGATCCCTGGGAAGGGTTGGGATCCCTGGGATGGGATCCATGGGATGGGTTACTTGGGATGGGATGGGATCCCTGGGATGGGATCCCTGGAATGTGATCCCTCGTATTGGATGGGATCCCTGGGATGGGATCGGATGGGATGCCTGGGATGGGATGGGATCCCTGGGATGGGATGGGGTGAGATGGGATGGGATGGGATCCCTGGGATTGGATGGGATGGGATCCCTGGGATGGGATGGGTTGGGATCCCTGGGATGGGATGGGTTGGGATGGGATGGAATCCCTGGGATGGGGACCCGGGGTTGGGATGGGATCCCTGGTATGGGATCCCTGGGATGGGATGGGATGGGATGGGATGGGATGGGATGGGATGGGATGGGATGGGATGGGATTGGATGGGATGGGATGGGATGGGATCGGATGGGATCCCTGGGGTGGGATGGGACGGGATGGGATGGGATCCCTGGGATGGGATGGGATCCCTGTGATGGGATGGGATCTCTGGGATGGCATGGGATGGGATCGGATGGGATGGCATGGGTTGGGATGGGATTCGATGGGATGGGATGGGATTGGTTGGGATGGGATGCGATCCCTGGGATGGGATGGGATGGGATGGGATGGGATGGGATGGGATGGGATCCCTGGGATGGGATGGGATCCATGGGATGGGATGGAATGTGATGGGGTGGGATGGGATGGGATGGGATGGGTTGGGATGGGATCCCTGGGATGGGATGGGATCCCTGGGATGGGAACAGATGAAATGGGATCCCTGGGATGGGATGGAATCCCTGGGATGGGATAGCTGGGATGGGATGGGATCCCTGGGATGGGATCCCCGGGAAGGGTTGGGATCCCTGGGATGGGATCCATGGGATGGGTTACTTGGGATGGGATGGGATCCCTGGGATGGGATCCCTGGAATGTGATCCCTCGTATGGGATGGGATCCCTGGGATGGGATGGAATCCCTGGGATGGGATCCGTGGGATGTGATGGGATGGGATTCCGGGGATGGGAATGGGTGGGATGGGATGGGATCACAGGGATGGGATGGAATTCCTGGGATGAGATCGCTGGGATGGGATGTGATGTGATGGGATGGGATGGGATGGGATCCCTGCGATGGGATGGGATGGTATGGGATGGGATGGGATGGGATTGGATGGGATGGGGTGGGATGGGATGGGATTGGCTACAATGGGTTGGGATGGGATGGGATCAGTGGGATGGGATGGGATGGGATGAAATAGGATCCCTGGGATGGTACGGAATGGGATCCCTGGGATGGGATGGGATACCTGGTATGGGATCCCTAGGATGGGATGGGATGGGATGGGATGGGATGGGATGGGATGGGATGGGATGGGATGGGATGGGATGGGATAGGATGGGATGGGATCGGATCCCTGGGATGGGATGGGATCCCTGGGATGGGATGGGTTGGGATGGGATGGAATCCCTGGGATGGGGACCCGGGGATGGGATGGGATCTCTGGTATGGGATCCCTGGGATGGGATGGGATGGGATGGGATGGGATGGGATGGGATCCCTGGGATGGGATATCTGGGATGGGATGTGATGGGACGGGATGGGATGGGATGGGGTGGGAAGGGATGGGATGGGATGGGATGGGATGGGATGGGTTTGGATGGGATGGGATTCCTGGGATGGGATGGGATGGGATGGGATGGGATGGGATGGGATGGGATGGGATGCCATGGCAAGGGGTCCGCGGGATGAGATGGGATGGGATGGGATACGTGGGATGGGATGGGATCCCTGGGATGGGATGGGATGGGTTGGGATGGGATGGAATCCCTGGGATGGGGACCCGGGGATGGGATGGGATCTCTGGTATGGGATCCCTGGGATGGGATGGGATGGGATGGGATGGGATGGGATGGGATCGGATGGGATCCCTGGGATGGGATGGGATGGGATCCCTGAGATGGGATGGCATCCCTGGGATGGGATATCTGGGATGGGATGTGATGGGACGGGATGGGATGGGATGGGGTGGGAAGGGATGGGATGGGCTACAATGGGATGGGATGGGATGGGATGGGATGGGATGGGATGGGATGGGATTCCTGGGATGGGATGGGTTTGGATGGGATGGGATTCCTGGGATGGGATGGGATGGGATGGGATGGGATGCCATGGCAAGGGGTCCGCGGGATGAGATGGGATGGGATGGGATACTTGGGATGGGATGGGATCCCTGGGATGGGATGGGATGAGATGGGATGGGATGGGATCCCTGGGATTGGATGGGATGGGATCCCTGGGATGGGATGGGTTGGGATGGAATCCCTGGGATGGGGACCCGGGGTTGGGATGGGATCCCTGGTATGGGATCCCTGGGATGGGATGGGATGGGATGGGATGGGATGGGATGGGATGGGATGGGATGGGATGGGATTGGATGGGATGGGATGGGATCGGATGGGATCCCTGGGATGGGATGGGACGGGATGGGATGGGATCCCTGGGATGGGATGGGATCCCTGTGATGGGATGGGATCTCTGGGATGGCATGGGATGGGATCGGATGGGATGGCATGGGTTGGGATGGGATTCGATGGGATGGGATGGGATTGGTTGGGATGGGATGCGATCCCTGGGATGGTATGGGATGGGATGGGATGGTATCCCTGGGATGGGATGGGATCCATGGGATGGGATGGAATGTGATGGGGTGGGATGGGATGGGATGGGTTGGGATGGGATGGGATCCCTGGGATTGGATGGGATGGGATCCCTGGGATGGGAACAGATGAAATGGGATCCCTGGGATGGGATGGAATACCTGGGATGGGATAGCTGGGATGGGATGGGATCCCTGGGATGGGATCCCTGGGATTGGATCCCTGGGAAGGGTTGGGATCCCTGGGATGGGATCCATGGGATGGGTTACTTGGGATGGGATGGGATCCCTGGGATGGGATCCCTGGAATGTGATCCCTCGTATGGGATGGGATCCCTGGGATGGGATGGAATCCCTGGGATGGGATCCGTGGGACGTGATGGGATGGGATTCCGGGGATGGGAATGGGTGGGATGGGATGGTATGGGATGGGATCCCTGGGATGGCATCGGATGGGATGGGATGGGTTGGGATGGGATGGGATGGGATGGGGTGGGATGGGATGGGATTGGATGGGATGGGGTGGGATGGGATGGGATGGGATTGGCTACAATGGTTTGGGATGGGATGGGATCGATGGGATGGGATGGGATGGCATGGGATGGGATGGAATGGGATAGGATGGGATGGGATGGGGTAGGATGGGATGGGATGGGTTGGGATGGGATGGGATCCCTGGGATGGGATCCCTGGGATGGGATCTCTGGGATCGGATGGTATCCATGGGATGGGATGGGTTGGGATGGGATGGGATTGGATGGGATGGGATGGGATGGGATCGGATGGGATCCCTGGGATGGGATGGGACGGGATGGGATGGGATCCCTGGGATGGGATGGGATCCCTGTGATGGGATGGGATCTCTGGGATGGCATGGGATGGGATCGGATGGGATGGCATGGGTTGGGATGGGATTCGATGGGATGGGATGGGATTGGTTGGGATGGGATGCGATCCCTGGGATGGGATGGGATGGGATGGGATGGGATGGGATGGGATCCCTGGGATGGGATGGGATCCATGGGATGGGATGGAATGTGATGGGGTGGGATGGGATGGGATGGGATGGGTTGGGATGGGATCCCTGGGATGGGATGGGATCCCTGGGATGGGAACAGATGAAATGGGATCCCTGGGATGGGATGGAATCCCTGGGATGGGATAGCTGGGATGGGATGGGATCCCTGGGATGGGATCCCCGGGAAGGGTTGGGATCCCTGGGATGGGATCCATGGGATGGGTTACTTGGGATGGGATGGGATCCCTGGGATGGGATCCCTGGAATGTGATCCCTCGTATGGGATGGGATCCCTGGGATGGGATGGAATCCCTGGGATGGGATCCGTGGGATGTGATGGGATGGGATTCCGGGGATGGGAATGGGTGGGATGGGATGGGATCACAGGGATGGGATGGAATTCCTGGGATGAGATCGCTGGGATGGGATGTGATGTGATGGGATGGGATGGGATGGGATCCCTGCGATGGGATGGGATGGTATGGGATGGGATGGGATGGGATTGGATGGGATGGGGTGGGATGGGATGGGATTGGCTACAATGGGTTGGGATGGGATGGGATCAGTGGGATGGGATGGGATGGGATGAAATAGGATCCCTGGGATGGTACGGAATGGGATCCCTGGGATGGGATGGGATACCTGGTATGGGATCCCTAGGATGGGATGGGATGGGATGGGATGGGATGGGATGGGATGGGATGGGATGGGATGGGATGGGATAGGATGGGATGGGATCGGATCCCTGGGATGGGATGGGATCCCTGGGATGGGATGGGTTGGGATGGGATGGAATCCCTGGGATGGGGACCCGGGGATGGGATGGGATCTCTGGTATGGGATCCCTGGGATGGGATGGGATGGGATGGGATGGGATCGGATGGGATCCCTGGGATGGGATGGGATGGGATCCCTGGGATGGGATGGGATCCCTGGGATGGGATATCTGGGATGGGATGTGATGGGACGGGATGGGATGGGATGGGGTGGGAAGGGATGGGATGGGATGGGATGGGTTTGGATGGGATGGGATTCCTGGGATGGGATGGGATGGGATGGGATGGGATGGGATGGGATGGGATGGGATGGGATGCCATGGCAAGGGGTCCGCGGGATGAGATGGGATGGGATGGGATACGTGGGATGGGATGGGATCCCTGGGATGGGATGGGATGGGTTGGGATGGGATGGAATCCCTGGGATGGGGACCCGGGGATGGGATGGGATCTCTGGTATGGGATCCCTGGGATGGGATGGGATGGGATGGGATGGGATGGGATGGGATGGGATCGGATGGGATCCCTGGGATGGGATGGGATGGGATCCCTGGGATGGGATGGCATCCCTGGGATGGGATATCTGGGATGGGATGTGATGGGACGGGATGGGATGGGATGGGGTGGGAAGGGATGGGATGGGCTACAATGGGATGGGATGGGATGGGATGGGATGGGATGGGATGGGATGGGTTTGGATGGGATGGGATTCCTGGGATGGGATGGGATGGGATGGGATGGGATGCCATGGCAAGGGGTCCGGGGGATGAGATGGGATGGGATGGGATACTTGGGATGGGATGGGATCCCTGGGATGGGATGGGATGAGATGGGATGGGATGGGATCCCTGGGATTGGATGGGATGGGATCCCTGGGATGGGATGGGTTGGGATGGAATCCCTGGGATGGGGACCCGGGGTTGGGATGGGATCCCTGGTATGGGATCCCTGGGATGGGATGGGATGGGATGGGATGGGATGGGATGGGATGGGATGGGATGGGATTGGATGGGATGGGATGGGATCGGATGGGATCCCTGGGATGGGATGGGACGGGATGGGATGGGATCCCTGGGATGGGATGGGATCCCTGTGATGGGATGGGATCTCTGGGATGGCATGGGATGGGATCGGATGGGATGGCATGGGTTGGGATGGGATTCGATGGGATGGGATGGGCTTGGTTGGGATAGGATGCGATCCCTGGGATGGTATGGGATGGGATGGGATGGGATCCCTGGGATGGGATGGGATCCATGGGATGGGATGGAATGTGATGGGGTGGGATGGGATGGGATGGGTTGGGATGGGATGGGATCCCTGGGATTGGATGGGATGGGATGGGATGGGATCCCTGGGATGGGATGGGATCCATGGGATGGGATGGAATGTGATGGGGTGGGATGGGATGGGATGGGTTGGGATGGGATGGGATCCCTGGGATGGGATGGAATCCCTGGGATGGGATAGCTGGGATGGGATGGGATCCCTGGGATGGGATCCCTGGGAAGGGTTGGGATCCCTGGGATGGGATCCATGGGATGGGTTACTTGGGATGGGATGGGATCCCTGGGATGGGATCCCTGGAATGTGATCCCTCGTATTGGATGGGATCCCTGGGATGGGATCGGATGGGATGCCTGGGATGGGATGGGATCCCTGGGATGGGATGGGGTGAGATGGGATGGGATGGGATCCCTGGGATTGGATGGGATGGGATCCCTGGGATGGGATGGGTTGGGATGGGATGGAATCCCTGGGATGGGGACCCGGGGTTGGGATGGGATCCCTGGTATGGGATCCCTGGGATGGGATGGGATGGGATGGGATGGGATGGGATGGGATGGGATGGGATGGGATCCCTGGGATGGGATGGGATCCATGGGATGGGATGGAATGTGATGGGGTGGGATGGGATGGGATGGGATGGGTTGGGATGGGATCCCTGGGATGGGATGGGATCCCTGGGATGGGAACAGATGAAATGGGATCCCTGGGATGGGATGGAATCCCTGGGATGGGATATCTGGGATGGGATGGGATCCCTGGGATGGGATCCCCGGGAAGGGTTGGGATCCCTGGGATGGGATCCATGGGATGGGTTACTTGGGATGGGATGGGATCCCTGGGATGGGATCCCTGGAATGTGATCCCTCGTATGGGATGGGATCCCTGGGATGGGATGGAATCCCTGGGATGGGATCCGTGGGATGTGATGGGATGGGATTCCGGGGATGGGAATGGGTGGGATGGGATGGGATCACAGGGATGGGATGGAATTCCTGGGATGAGATCGCTGGGATGGGATGTGATGTGATGGGATGGGATGGGATGGGATCCCTGCGATGGGATGGGATGGTATGGGATGGGATGGGATGGGATTGGATGGGATGGGGTGGGATGGGATGGGATTGGCTACAATGGGTTGGGATGGGATGGGATCAGTGGGATGGGATGGGATGGGATGAAATAGGATCCCTGGGATGGTACGGAATGGGATCCCTGGGATGGGATGGGATACCTGGTATGGGATCCCTAGGATGGGATGGGATGGGATGGGATGGGATGGGATGGGATGGGATGGGATGGGATGGGATGGGATGGGATGGGATAGGATGGGATGGGATCGGATCCCTGGGATGGGATGGGATCCCTGGGATGGGATGGCATCCCTGGGATGGGATATCTGGGATGGGATGTGATGGGACGGGATGGGATGGGATGGGGTGGGAAGGGATGGGATGGGCTACAATGGGATGGGATGGGATGGGATGGGATGGGATGGGATGGGATGGGATGGGATGGGATGGGATGGGATGGGTTTGGATGGGATGGGATTCCTGGGATGGGATGGGGTGGGATGGGATGGGATGCCATGGCAAGGGGTCCGCGGGATGAGATGGGATGGGATGGGATACTTGGGATGGGATGGGATCCCTGGGATGGGATGGGATGAGATGGGATGGGATGGGATCCCTGGGATTGGATGGGATGGGATCCCTGGGATGGGATGGGTTGGGATGGAATCCCTGGGATGGGGACCCGGGGTTGGGATGGGATCCCTGGTATGGGATCCCTGGGATGGGATGGGATGGGATGGGATGGGATGGGATGGGATGGGATGGGATGGGATGGGATGGGATTGGATGGGATGGGATGGGATCGGATGGGATCCCTGGGATGGGATGGGACGGGATGGGCTGGGATCCCTGGGATGGGATGGGATCCCTGTGATGGGATGGGATCTCTGGGATGGCATGGGATGGGATCGGATGGGATGGCATGGGTTGGGATGGGATTCGATGGGATGGGATGGGCTTGGTTGGGATGGGATGCGATCCCTGGGATGGTATGGGATGGGATGGGATGGGATCCCTGGGATGGGGTGGGATGGGATGGGATGGGTTGGGATGGGATGGGATCCCTGGGATTGGATGGGATGGGATGGGATGGGATCCCTGGGATTGGATGGGATGGGATGGGATGGGATCCCTGGGATGGGATGGGATCCATGGGATGGGATGGAATGTGATGGGGTGGGATGGGATGGGATGGGTTGGGATGGGATGGGATCCCTGGGATGGGATGGGATGGGATCCCTGGGATGGGAACAGATGAAATGGGATCCCTGGGATGGGATGGAATCCCTGGGATGGGATAGCTGGGATGGGATGGGATCCCTGGGATGGGATCCCTGGGAAGGGTTGGGATCCCTGGGATGGGATCCATGGGATGGGTTACTTGGGATGGGATGGGATCCCTGGGATGGGATCCCTGGAATGTGATCCCTCGTATTGGATGGGATCCCTGGGATGGGATCGGATGGGATGCCTGGGATGGGATGGGATCCCTGGGATGGGATGGGGTGAGATGGGATGGGATGGGATCCCTGGGATTGGATGGGATGGGATCCCTGGGATGGGATGGGTTGGGATGGGATGGAATCCCTGGGATGGGGACCCGGGGTTGGGATGGGATCCCTGGTATGGGATCCCTGGGATGGGATGGGATGGGATGGGATGGGATGGGATGGGATGGGATGGGATTGGATGGGATGGGATGGGATGGGATCGGATGGGATCCCTGGGATGGGATGGGACGGGATGGGATGGGATCCCTGGGATGGGATGGGATCCCTGTGATGGGATGGGATCTCTGGGATGGCATGGGATGGGATCGGATGGGATGGCATGGGTTGGGATGGGATTCGATGGGATGGGATGGGATTGGTTGGGATGGGATGCGATCCCTGGGATGGGATGGGATGGGATGGGATGGGATGGGATGGGATGGGATCCCTGGGATGGGATGGGATCCATGGGATGGGATGGAATGTGATGGGGTGGGATGGGATGGGATGGGATGGGATGGGTTGGGATGGGATCCCTGGGATGGGATGGGATCCCTGGGATGGGAACAGATGAAATGGGATCCCTGGGATGGGATGGAATCCCTGGGATGGGATAGCTGGGATGGGATGGGATCCCTGGGATGGGATCCCCGGGAAGGGTTGGGATCCCTGGGATGGGATCCATGGGATGGGTTACTTGGGATGGGATGGGATCCCTGGGATGGGATCCCTGGAATGTGATCCCTCGTATGGGATGGGATCCCTGGGATGGGATGGAATCCCTGGGATGGGATCCGTGGGATGTGATGGGATGGGATTCCGGGGATGGGAATGGGTGGGATGGGATGGGATCACAGGGATGGGATGGAATTCCTGGGATGAGATCGCTGGGATGGGATGTGATGTGATGGGATGGGATGGGATGGGATCCCTGCGATGGGATGGGATGGTATGGGATGGGATGGGATGGGATTGGATGGGATGGGGTGGGATGGGATGGGATTGGCTACAATGGGTTGGGATGGGATGGGATCAGTGGGATGGGATGGGATGGGATGAAATAGGATCCCTGGGATGGTACGGAATGGGATCCCTGGGATGGGATGGGATACCTGGTATGGGATCCCTAGGATGGGATGGGATGGGATGGGATGGGATGGGATGGGATGGGATGGGATGGGATGGGATGGGATGGGATGGGATAGGATGGGATGGGATCGGATCCCTGGGATGGGATGGGATCCCTGGGATGGGATGGGTTGGGATGGGATGGAATCCCTGGGATGGGGACCCGGGGATGGGATGGGATCTCTGGTATGGGATCCCTGGGATGGGATGGGATGGGATGGGATGGGATGGGATGGGATGGGATCGGATGGGATCCCTGGGATGGGATGGGATGGGATCCCTGGGATGGGATGGGATCCCTGGGATGGGATATCTGGGATGGGATGTGATGGGACGGGATGGGATGGGATGGGGTGGGAAGGGATGGGATGGGATGGGATGGGATGGGATGGGATGGGATGGGATGGGTTTGGATGGGATGGGATTCCTGGGATGGGATGGGATGGGATGGGATGGGATGGGATGGGATGGGATGGGATGCCATGGCAAGGGGTCCGCGGGATGAGATGGGATGGGATGGGATACGTGGCATGGGATGGGATCCCTGGGATGGGATGGGATGGGTTGGGATGGGATGGAATCCCTGGGATGGGAACCCGGGGATGGGATGGGATCTCTGGTATGGGATCCCTGGGATGGGATGGGATGGGATGGGATGGGATGGGATGGGATCGGATGGGATCCCTGGGATGGGATGGGATGGGATCCCTGGGATGGGATGGCATCCCTGGGATGGGATATCTGGGATGGGATGTGATGGGACGGGATGGGATGGGATGGGGTGGGAAGGGATGGGATGGGATGGGATGGGATGGGATGGGATGGGATGGGTTTGGATGGGATGGGATTCCTGGGATGGGATGGGATGGGATGGGATGGGATGCCATGGCAAGGGGTCCGCGGGATGAGATGGGATGGGATGGGATCCCTGGGATGGGATGGGATGAGATGGGATGGGATGGGATCCCTGGGATTGGATGGGATGGGATCCCTGGGATGGGATGGGTTGGGATGGAATCCCTGGGATGGGGACCCGGGGTTGGGATGGGATCCCTGGTATGGGATCCCTGGGATGGGATGGGATGGGATGGGATGGGATGGGATGGGATGGGATGGGATGGGATGGGATGGCATGGGATTGGATGGGATGGGATGGGATCGGATGGGATCCCTGGGATGGGATGGGACGGGATGGGATGGGATCCCTGGGATGGGATGGGATCCCTGTGATGGGATGGGATCTCTGGGATGGCATGGGATGGGATCGGATGGGATGGCATGGGTTGGGATGGGATTCGATGGGATGGGATGGGATTGGTTGGGATGGGATGCGATCCCTGGGATGGTATGGGATGGGATGGGATGGGATCCCTGGGATGGGATGGGATCCATGGGATGGGATGGAATGTGATGGGGTGGGATGGGATGGGATGGGTTGGGATGGGATGGGATCCCTGGGATTGGATGGGATGGGATCCCTGGGATGGGAACAGATGAAATGGGATCCCTGGGATGGGATGGAATACCTGGGATGGGATAGCTGGGATGGGATGGGATCCCTGGGATGGGATCCCTGGGATTGGATCCCTGGGAAGGGTTGGGATCCCTGGGATGGGATCCATGGGATGGGTTACTTGGGATGGGATGGGATCCCCGGGATGGGATCCCTGGAATGTGATCCCTCGTATGGGATGGGATCCCTGGGATGGGATGGAATCCCTGGGATGGGATCCGTGGGATGTGATGGGATGGGATTCCGGGGATGGGAATGGGTGGGATGGGATGGGATGGGATGGGATCCCTGCGATGGGATGGGATGGTATGGGATGGGATCCCTGGGATGGCATCGGATGGGATGGGATGGGTTGGGATGGGATGGGATGGGGTGGGATGGGATGGGATTGGATGGGATGGGGTGGGATGGGATGGGATGGGATTGGCTACAATGGTTTGGGATGGGATGGGATCGATGGGATGGGATGGGATGGGATGGCATGGGATGGGATGGAATGGGATAGGATGGGATGGGGTAGGATGGGATGGGATGGGTTAGGATGGGATGGGATCCCTGGGATGGGATCCCTGGGATGGGATCTCTGGGATCGGATGGTATCCATGGGATGGGATGGGTTGGGATGGGATGGGATTGGATGGGATGGGATGGGATGGGATCGGATGGGATCCCTGGGATGGGATGGGACGGGATGGGATGGGATCCCTGGGATGGGATGGGATCCCTGTGATGGGATGGGATCTCTGGGATGGCATGGGATGGGATCGGATGGGATGGCATGGGTTGGGATGGGATTCGATGGGATGGGATGGGATTGGTTGGGATGGGATGCGATCCCTGGGATGGGATGGGATGGGATGGGATGGGATGGGATGGGATGGGATGGGATCCCTGGGATGGGATGGGATCCATGGGATGGGATGGAATGTGATGGGGTGGGATGGGATGGGATGGGTTGGGATTGGATCCCTGGGATGGGATGGGATCCCTGGGATGGGAACAGATGAAATGGGATCCCTGGGATGGGATGGAATCCCTGGGATGGGATAGCTGGGATGGGATGGGATCCCTGGGATGGGATCCCCGGGAAGGGTTGGGATCCCTGGGATGGGATCCATGGGATGGGTTACTTGGGATGGGATGGGATCCCTGGGATGGGATCCCTGGAATGTGATCCCTCGTATGGGATGGGATCCCTGGGATGGGATGGAATCCCTGGGATGGGATCCGTGGGATGTGATGGGATGGGATTCCGGGGATGGGAATGGGTGGGATGGGATGGGATCACAGGGATGGGATGGAATTCCTGGGATGAGATCGCTGGGATGGGATGTGATGTGATGGGATGGGATGGGATGGGATCCCTGCGATGGGATGGGATGGTATGGGATGGGATGGGATGGGATTGGATGGGATGGGGTGGGATGGGATGGGATTGGCTACAATGGGTTGGGATGGGATGGGATCAGTGGGATGGGATGGGATGGGATGAAATAGGATCCCTGGGATGGTACGGAATGGGATCCCTGGGATGGGATGGGATACCTGGTATGGGATCCCTAGGATGGGATGGGATGGGATGGGATGGGATGGGATGGGATGGGATGGGATGGGATGGGATGGGATGGGATGGGATGGGATGGGATGGGATGGGATAGGATGGGATGGGATCGGATCCCTGGGATGGGATGGGATCCCTGGGATGGGATGGGTTGGGATGGGATGGAATCCCTGGGATGGGGACCCGGGGATGGGATGGGATCTCTGGTATGGGATCCCTGGGATGGGATGGGATGGGATGGGATGGGATCGGATGGGATCCCTGGGATGGGATGGGATGGGATCCCTGGGATGGGATGGGATCCCTGGGATGGGATATCTGGGATGGGATGTGATGGGACGGGATGGGATGGGATGGGGTGGGAAGGGATGGGATGGGATGGGATGGGATGGGTTTGGATGGGATGGGATTCCTGGGATGGGATGGGATGGGATGGGATGGGATGGGATGGGATGGGATGCCATGGCAAGGGGTCCGCGGGATGAGATGGGATGGGATGGGATACGTGGGATGGGATGGGATCCCTGGGATGGGATGGGATGGGTTGGGATGGGATGGAATCCCTGGGATGGGGACCCGGGGATGGGATGGGATCTCTGGTATGGGATCCCTGGGATGGGATGGGATGGGATGGGATGGGATGGGATGGGATCGGATGGGATCCCTGGGATGGGATGGGATGGGATCCCTGGGATGGGATGGCATCCCTGGGATGGGATATCTGGGATGGGATGTGATGGGACGGGATGGGATGGGATGGGGTGGGAAGGGATGGGATGGGCTACAATGGGATGGGATGGGATGGGATGGGATGGGATGGGATGGGATGGGATGGGATGGGATGGGTTTGGATGGGATGGGATTCCTGGGATGGGATGGGATGGGATGGGATGGGATGCCATGGCAAGGGGTCCGCGGGATGAGATGGGATGGGATGGGATACTTGGGATGGGATGGGATCCCTGGGATGGGATGGGATGAGATGGGATGGGATGGGATCCCTGGGATTGGATGGGATGGGATCCCTGGGATGGGATGGGTTGGGATGGAATCCCTGGGATGGGGACCCGGGGTTGGGATGGGATCCCTGGTATGGGATCCCTGGGATGGGATGGGATGGGATGGGATGGGATGGGATGGGATGGGATGGGATGGGATGGGATGGGTTTGGATGGGATGGGATTCCTGGGATGGGATGGGATGGGATGGGATGGGATGCCATGGCAAGGGGTCCGCGGGATGAGATGGGATGGGATGGGATACTTGGGATGGGATGGGATCCCTGGGATGGGATGGGATGAGATGGGATGGGATGGGATCCCTGGGATTGGATGGGATGGGATCCCTGGGATGGGATGGGTTGGGATGGAATCCCTGGGATGGGGACCCGGGGTTGGGATGGGATCCCTGGTATGGGATCCCTGGGATGGGATGGGATGGGATGGGATGGGATGGGATGGGATGGGATGGGATGGGATGGGATTGGATGGGATGGGATGGGATCGGATGGGATCCCTGGGATGGGATGGGACGGGATGGGATGGGATCCCTGGGATGGGATGGGATCCCTGTGATGGGATGGGATCTCTGGGATGGCATGGGATGGGATCGGATGGGATGGCATGGGTTGGGATGGGATTCGATGGGATGGGATGGGCTTGGTTGGGATGGGATGCGATCCCTGGGATGGTATGGGATGGGATGGGATGGGATCCCTGGGATGGGATCCATGGGATGGGATGGAATGTGATGGGGTGGGATGGGATGGGATGGGTTGGGATGGGATGGGATCCCTGGGATTGGATGGGATGGGATCCCTGGGATGGGAACAGATGAAATGGGATCCCTGGGATGGGATGGAATCCCTGGGATGGGATAGCTGGGATGGGATGGGATCCCTGGGATGGGATCCCTGGGATTGGATCCCTGGGAAGGGTTGGGATCCCTGGGATGGGATCCATGGGATGGGTTACTTGGGATGGGATGGAATCCCTGGGATGGGATCCCTGGAATGTGATCCCTCGTATGGGATGGGATCCCTGGGATGGGATGGAATCCCTGGGATGGGATCCGTGGGATGTGATGGGATGGGATTCCGGGGATGGGAATGGGTGGGATGGGATGGGATGGGATGGGATCCCTGCGATGGGATGGGATGGTATGGGATGGGATCCCTGGGATGGGATCGGATGGGATGGGATGGGTTGGGATGGGATGGGATGGGGTGGGATGGGATGGGATTGGATGGGATGGGGTGGGATGGGATGGGATGGGATTGGCTACAATGGTTTGGGATGGGATGGGATCGATGGGATGGGATGGGATGGGATGGGATGGCATGGGATGGGATGGAATGGGATAGGATGGGATGGGATGGGGTAGGATGGGATGGGATGGGATGGGTTGGGATGGGATGGGATCCCTGGGATGGGATCCCTGGGATGGGATCTCTGGGATCGGATGGTATCCATGGGATGGGATGGGTTGGGATGGGATGGAATCCCTGGGATGGGGACCCGGGGATGGAATGAGATCCCTGGGATGGGATCCCTGGGATGGGATGGGATGGGATGGGATGGGATGGGATCCCTGGGATGGGATGGGATCCCTGGGATGGGATCCCTGGAATGTGATCCCTGGGATGGGATGGGATCCCTGGGATGGGATGGAATCCCTGGGATGGGATCCCTGGGATAGGATGGGATCCCTGGGTTGGGATCGAATCCCTGGGTGGCATCCCTGGTATGGGATGCAATCTCTGGGATGGGATCCCTGGGATGGGATTGGATGGGTTGGAATGGGATGGGATCCCTCGGTTGGGATGGGTTCCATGGGATGGGATCCCTGGGATGGGATGTGATGGGATGGGATTGGATGGGATGGGATCCCTGGGATGGGATGGGATGGTATCCCTGGGATGGGATGGGATGGGATGGGATGGGATGGGATCCCTTGGATGGGATCGGATGCGATGCCTGGGATGGGATGGGATGGGATCCGTGGGTTAGGATTGGTTGGGATGGGATACCTGGGATGGGATGGAATCCCTGGGATGAGATCGCTGGGATGGGATGTGATGGGATGGGATGGGATCCCTGCAATGGGATGGGATGGTATGGTATCCCTGGGATGGTGTCCCTGGGATGGGATGGGATGAAATAGGATCCCTGGGATGGTACGGAATGGGATCCCTGGGATGGGATGGGATACCTGGTATGGGATCCCTAGGATGGGATGGGATGGGATGGGATGGGATGGGATGGGATGGGATGGGTTGGGATGGGTTCCCTGGGATGGGATCCCTGGGATGGGATCTCTGGGATGGGATGGTATCCATGGGATGGGATGGGTTGGGATGGGATGGAATCCCTGGGATGGGGACCCGGGGATGGGATCTCTGGTATGGGATCCCTGGTATGGGATGGGATGGTATGGGATGGGATGGGATGGGATTGGATGGGATGGGATCGGATGGGATCCCTGGGATGGGATGGGATGGGATCCCTGGGATGGGATGGGATGCCTGGGATGGGATATCTGGGATAGGATGTGATGGGATGGGATGCGATGGGATGGGAAGGGATGGGATGGGGTGGGATGGGATGGGATTGGATGGGATGGGGTGGGATGGGATGGGATTGACTACAATGGGTTGGGATGGGATGGGATCGATGGGATGGGATGGGATGGGATGGAATGGGATCCCTGGGATGGTACGGAATGGGATCCCTGGGATGGGATGGGATACCTGGTATGGGATCCCTAGGATGGGATGGGACGGGAGGGGATGCGATGGGATAGGATGGGATGGGATGGGGTAGGATGGGATGGGATGGGTTGGGATGGGATGGGATCCCTGGGATGGGATGGGATCCCTGGGATGGGATCTCTGGGATCGGATGGTATCCATGGCATGGGATGGGTTGGGATGGGATGGAATCCCTGGGATGGGGACCCGGCGATGGGATGGGATCCCTGGTATGGGATCCCTGGGATAGGATGGGATCCCTGGGTTGGGATCGAATCCCTGGGATGGCATCCCTGGGATGGGATGGAATCTCTGGGATGGGATCCCTGGGATGGGATTGGATGGGTTGGAATGGGATGGGATCCCTGGGTTGGGATGGGTTCCATGCGATGGGATCCCTGGGATGGGATGGGGTGAGATGGGATGGGATGGGATGGGATCCCTGGGATTGGATGGGATGGGATCCCTGGGTTAGGATTGGTTGGGATGGGATACCTGGGATGGGATGGAATCCCTGGGATGAGATCGCTGGGATGGGATGTGATGGGATGGGATGGGATGGGATGGGATGGGATGGGATGGGATGGGATCCCTGCGATGGGATGGGATGGTATGGGATGGGATGGGATGGGATTGGATGGGATGGGGTGGGATGGGATGGGATTGGCTACAATGGGTTGGGATGGGATGGGATCAGTGGGATGGGATGGGATGGGATGAAATAGGATCCCTGGGATGGTACGGAATGGGATCCCTGGGATGGGATGGGATACCTGGTATGGGATCCCTAGGATGGGATGGGATGGGATGGGATGGGATGGGATGGGATGGGATGGGATGGGATGGGATGGGATGGGATGGGATAGGATGGGATGGGATCGGATCCCTGGGATGGGATGGGATCCCTGGGATGGGATGGGTTGGGATGGGATGGAATCCCTGGGATGGGGACCCGGGGATGGGATGGGATCTCTGGTATGGGATTCCTGGGATGGGATGGGATGGGATGGGATGGGATGGGATCGGATGGGATCGGATGGGATCCCTGGGATGGGATGGGATGGGATCCCTGGGATGGGATATCTGGGATGGGATGTGATGGGACGGGATGGGATGGGATGGGGTGGGAAGGGATGGGATGGGCTACAATGGGATGGGATGGGATGGGATGGGATGGGATGGGATGGGATGGGATGGGATGGGATGGGATGGGATGGGATGGGATGGGATGGGATGGGTTTGGATGGGATGGGATTCCTGGGATGGGATGGGATGGGATGGGATGGGATGCCATGGCAAGGGGTCCGCGGGATGAGATGGGATGGGATGGGATACGTGGGATGGGATGGGATCCCTGGGATGGGATGGGATGGGATGAGATGGGATGGGATGGGATGGGATGGGATCCCTGGCTTGGGACTGGTTGGGATGGGATACCTGGGATGGGATGGAATCCCTGGGATGAGATCGCTGGGATGGGATGGGATGGGATGGGATGGGATGGGATGGGATGGGATGGGATGGGATGGGATGGGATGGGATGGGATGGGGTGGGATGGGATGGGACGGGATGGGATGGGATCCCTGCGATGGGATGGGATGGGATGGGATGGGATGGGATGGGATGGGATTGGATGGGATGGGGTGGGATGGGATTGGCTACAATGGGATGGGATGAAATGGGATCCCTCGGATGGTACGGAATGGGATCCCTGGGATGGGATGGGATACCTGGTATGGGATCCCTAGGATGGGATGGGAGGGGATGGGATGGGATAGGATGGGATGGGATGGGGTAGGATGGGATGGGATGGGTTGGGATGGGATGGGATACCTGGGATGGGATGGGATCCCTGGGATGGGATCTCTGGGATGGGATGGTATCCATGGGATGGGATGGGTTTGGATGGGATGGAACCCTTGGGATGGGGACCCGGGGATGGGATGGGATCTCTGGTATGGGATACCTGGGATGGTATGGGATCCCTGGGATGGGATCTCTGGGATGGGATGGTATCCATGGGATGGGATGGGTTGGGATGGGATGGAATCCCTGGGATGGGGACCCGGGGATGGGATGGGATCTCTGGTATGGGATCCCTGGGATGGGATGGGATGGGATGGGATTGGATGGGATGGGATGGGATCGGATGGGATCCCTGGGATGGGATGGGATCCCTGGTATGGGATGGGATCCCTGGGATGGGATATCTGGGATGGGATGTGATGGGACGGGACGGGATGGGATGGGCTACAATGGGATGGGATGGGATGGGATTGGATGGGATGGGATGGGATGGGATGGGGTGGGATCCATGGGTTGGGATTGGTTGGGATGGGATACCTGGGATGGGATGGAATCCCTGGGATGAGATCCCTGGGATGGGATGGGATGGGATGGGATGGGATGGCATGGGGTGGGATGGGATGGGACGGGATGGGATGGGAAGGGATCCCTGCGATGGGATGGGATGGGATGGGATGGGATGGGATGGGATGGGATGGGATGGGATGGGATGGGATGGGATGGGATGGGATGGGATGGAATGGGATCCCTGGGTTGGTACGGAATGGGATCCCTGGGATGGGATGGGATACCTGGTATGGGAGCCCTGGGATGGGATGGGATGGGATGGGATGGGATGGGATGGGATGGGATGGGATGGGATGGGATGGGATGGGATGGGATGGGATGGGATGGGGTAGGATGGGATGGGACGCGATGGGATGGGATGGGATCCCTGCGATGGGATGGGAATCCTGGGATGAGATGGGATGGGATTGGATCCCTTGGATGGGATGAGATTGGATCCCAGGGATGGGATCCCTGGATTGTGATCCCTCGTATGGGTTGGGATCCCTGGGATGGGATGGAATCCCTGGAATGGGATCCTGGGGATGGGATGGGATCCCTGGGATGGGATCCCTGGGATGGGATCCCTGGATTGTGATCCCTCGTATGGGTTGGGATCCCTGGGATGGGATGGAATCCCTGGAATGGGATCCCGGGGATGGGATGGGAACACTGGGATGGGATCCCTGGGATGGGATCCCTGGGATGGGATGGGATGGGATGGGATGGGATGGGGTGGGATGGGATGGGATGGGATCCCTGGATTGGGATGGGTTCCATGAGATGGGATCCCTGGGATGGGATGGGATGGGATGGGATGGGATCCCTGGGATGGGATCCCTGAAATGGGATGCGATGGGATGGTATCCCTGGGATGGGATCGGATGGGATGCCTGGGATGGGATGGGATCCCTGGGATGGGATGTGATCCCTGGGATGGGATGGGGTGAGATGGGATGGGATGGGATCCCTGGGATTGGATGGGATGGGATCCCTGGGATGGGATGGGTTGGGATGGGATGGAATTCCTGGGATGGGGACCCGGGGTTGGGATGGGATCCCTGGTATGGGATCCCTGGGATGGGATGGGATGGGATGGGATGGGATGGGATGGGATGGGATGGGATGGGATTGGATGGGATGGGATGGGATCGGATGGGATCCCTGGGATGGGATGGGATGGGATCCCTGGGACGGAATGGGATCCCTGTGATGGGATGGGATCTCTGGGATGGCATGGGATGGGATGGGAAGGGATGGGATGGGATGGAATGGGATGGGATCGGGTGGGATGGGATTGGTTGGGATGGGATGCGATCCCTGGGATGGTATGGGATGGGATGGGATGGGATGGGATAGGATGGGATGGGGTGGGATGGGATGGGATTGGCTACAATGGGTTGGGATGGGATGGGATCAGTGGGATGGGATGGGATGGGATGGGATGAAATAGGATCCCTGGGATGGTACGGAATGGGATCCCTGGGATGGGATGGGATGGGATGGGATGGGATGGGATCGGATGGGATCCCTGGGATGGGATGGGATGGGATCCCTGGGACGGAATGGGATCCCTGTGATGGGATGGGATCTCTGGGATGGCATGGGATGGGATGGGAAGGGATGGGATGGGATGGAATGGGATGGGATCGGGTGGGATGGGATTGGTTGGGATGGGATGCGATCCCTGGGATGGTATGGGATGGGATGGGATGGGATGGGATAGGATGGGATGGGGTGGGATGGGATGGGATTGGCTACAATGGGTTGGGATGGGATGGGATCAGTGGGATGGGATGGGATGGGATGGGATGAAATAGGATCCCTGGGATGGTACGGAATGGGATCCCTGGGATGGGATGGGATACCTGGTATGGGATCCCTAGGATGGGATGGGATGGGATGGGATGGGATGGGATGGGATGGGATGGGATGGGATGGGATGGGATGGGATAGGATGGGATGGGATCGGATCCCTGGGATGGGATGGGATCCCTGGGATGGGATGGGTTGGGATGGGATGGAATCCCTGGGATGGGGACCCGGGGATGGGATGGGATCTCTGGTATGGGATCCCTGGGATGGGATGGGATGGGATGGTATGGGATGGGATGGGATCGGATGGGATCCCTGGGATGGGATGGGATGGGATCCCTGGGATGGGATGGGATCCCTGGGATGGGATATCTGGGATGGGATGTGATGGGACGGGATGGGATGGGATGGGGTGGGAAGGGATGGGATGGGCTACAATGGGATGGGATGGGATGGGATGGGATGGGATGGGATGGGATGGGATGGGATGGGATGGGATGGGATGGGTTTGGATGGGATGGGATTCCTGGGATGGGATGGGATGGGATGGGATGGGATGGGATGGGATGGGATGCCATGTCAAGGGGTCCGCGGGATGAGATGGTATGGGATGGGATCCCTGGGATGGGATCGGATGGGATGGGATGGGTTGGGATGGGATGGGATGGGATGGGGTGGGATGGGATGGGATTGGATGTGATGGGGTGGGATGGGATGGGATGGGATTGGCTACAATGGTTTGGGATGGGATGGGATCGATGGGATGGGATGGGATGGGATGGAATGGGATCCCTGGGATGGGATCCCTGGGATGGGATGGGATGGGATGGGATGGGATAGGATGGGATGGGATGGGGTAGGATGGGATGGGATGGGTTGGGATGGGATGGGATCCCTGGGATGGGATCCCTGGGATGGGATCTCTGGGATCGGATGGTATCCATGGGATGGGATGGGTTGGGATAAGATGGAATCCCTGGGATGGGGACCCGGGGATGGGATGGGATCCCTGGGATGGGATCCCTGGGATGGGATGGGATGGGATGGGATCCCTGGGATGGGATGGGATCCCTGGGATGGGATCCCTGGAATGTGATCCCTGGGATGGGATGGGATCCCTGGGATGGGATGGAATCCCTGGGATGGGATCCCTGGGATAGGATTGGATGGGTTGGAATGGGATGGGATCCCTCGGTTGGGATGGGTTCCATGGGATGGGATCCCTGGGATGGGATGTGATGGGATGGGATTGGATGGGATGGGATCCCTGGGATGGGTTGGGATGGGATCCCTGGGATGGGATGGGATGGGATGGGATGGGATCCCTTGGATGGGATCGGATGGGATGCCTGGGATGGGATGGGATGGGATCCGTGGGTTAGGATTGGTTGGGATGGGATACCTGGGATGGGATGGAATCCCTGGGATGAGATCGCTGGGATGGGATGTGATGGGATGGGATGGGATGGGATCCCTGCAATGGGATGGGATGGTATGGTATCCCTGGGATGGTGTCCCTGGGATGGGATGGGATGGGATGGGATGGGATGAAATAGGATCCCTGGGATGGTACGGAATGGGATCCCTGGGATGGGATGGGATACCTGGTATGGGATCCCTAGGATGGGATGGGATGGGATGGGATGGGATGGGATGGGATGGGATGGGATGGGTTGGGATGGGTTCCCTGGGATGGGATCCCTGGGATGGGATCTCTGGGATGGGATGGTATCCATGGGATGGGATGGGTTGGGATGGGATGGAATCCCTGGGATGGGGACCCGGGGATGGGATCTCTGGAATGGGATCCCTGGGATGGGATGGGATGGGATGGGATGGGATGGGATGGGATGGGGTTGGATGGGATGGGATCGGATGGGATCCCTGGGATGGGATGGGATCCCTGGGATGGGATGGGATCCCTCGGATGGGATATCTGGGATGGGATGTGATGGGATGGGATTGGATGGGATGGGTTGGGATGGTATGGTATCCCTGGGATGGTGTCCCTGGGATGGGATGGGATGGGATGGGATGGGATGGGATGGGATGGGATGGGGTGGGATGGGATGGGATTGGATGGGATGGGGTGGGATGGGATGGGATTGGCTACAATGAGTTGGGATGGGATGGGATGGGTTGGGATGGGTTCCCTGGGATGGGATCCCTGGGATGGGATCTCTGGGATGGGATGGTATCCATGGGATGGGATGGGATGGGATGGAATGGGATCCCTGGGATGGTACGGAATGGGATCCCTGGGATGGGATGGGATACCTGGTATGGGATCCCTAAGATGGGATGGGACGGGAGGGGATGCGATGGGATAGGATGGGATGGGATGGGGTAGGATGGGATGGGATGGGTTGGGATGGGATGGGATCCCTGGGATGGGATGGGATCCCTGGGATGGGATCTCTGGGATCGGATGGTATCCATGGCATGGGATGGGTTGGGATGGGATGGAATCCCTGGGATGGGGACCCGGCGATGGGATGGGATCCCTGGTATGGGATCCCTGGGATAGGCTGGGATCCCTGGGTTGGGATCGAATCCCTGGGATGGCATCCCTGGGATGGGATGGAATCTCTGGGATGGGATCCCTGGGATGGGATTGGATGGGTTGGAATGGGATGGGATCCCTGGGTTGGGATGGGTTCCATGCGATGGGATCCCTGGGATGGGATGGGGTGAGATGGGATGGGATGGGATGGGATGGGATCCCTGGGATTGGATGGGATGGGATCCCTGGGTTAGGATTGGTTGGGATGGGATACCTGGGATGGGATGGAATCCCTGGGATGAGATCGCTGGGATGGGATGTGATGGGATGGGATGGGATGGGATGGGATGGGATGGGATGGGATGGGATGGGATCCCTGCGATGGGATGGGATGGTATGGGATGGGATGGGATTGGATGGGATGGGGTGGGATGGGATGGGATTGGCTACAATGGGTTGGGATGGGATGGGATCAGTGGGATGGGATGGGATGGGATGAAATAGGATCCCTGGGATGGTACGGAATGGGATCCCTGGGATGGGATGGGATACCTGGTATGGGATCCCTAGGATGGGATGGGATGGGATGGGATGGGATGGGATGGGATGGGATCCCTGGGATGGGATCCCTGGGATTGGATCCCTGGGAAGGGTTGGGATCCCTGGGATGGGATCCATGGGATGGGTTACTTGGGATGGGATGGGATCCCCGGGATGGGATCCCTGGAATGTGATCCCTCGTATGGGATGGGATCCCTGGGATGGGATGGAATCCCTGGAATGGGATCCTGGGGATGGGATGGGATCCCTGGGATGGGATCCCTGGGATGGGATCCCTGGATTGTGATCCCTCGTATGGGTTGGGATCCCTGGGATGGGATGGAATCCCTGGAATGGGATCCCGGGGATGGGATGGGAACACTGGGATGGGATCCCTGGGATGGGATCCCTGGGATGGGATGGGATGGGATGGGATGGGATGGGGTGGGATGGGATGGGATGGGATCCCTGGATTGGGATGGGTTCCATGAGATGGGATCCCTGGGATGGGATGGGATGGGATGGGATGGGATCCCTGGGATGGGATCCCTGAAATGGGATGCGATGGGATGGTATCCCTGGGATGGGATCGGATGGGATGCCTGGGATGGGATCCCTGAAATGGGATGCGATGGGATGGTATCCCTGGGATGGGATCGGATGGGATGCCTGGGATGGGATGGGATCCCTGGGATGGGATGTGATCCCTGGGATGGGATGGGGTGAGATGGGATGGGATGGGATCCCTGGGATTGGATGGGATGGGATCCCTGGGATGGGATGGGTTGGGATGGGATGGAATTCCTGGGATGGGGACCCGGGGTTGGGATGGGATCCCTGGTATGGGATCCCTGGGATGGGATGGGATGGGATGGGATGGGATGGGATGGGATGGGATGGGATGGGATTGGATGGGATGGGATGGGATCGGATGGGATCCCTGGGATGGGATGGGATCCCTGGGACGGAATGGGATCCCTGTGATGGGATGGGATCTCTGGGATGGCATGGGATGGGATGGGAAGGGATGGGATGGGATGGAATGGGATGGGATCGGGTGGGATGGGATTGGTTGGGATGGGATGCGATCCCTGGGATGGTATGGGATGGGATGGGATGGGATGGGATAGGATGGGATGGGGTGGGATGGGATGGGATTGGCTACAATGGGTTGGGATGGGATGGGATCAGTGGGATGGGATGGGATGGGATGGGATGAAATAGGATCCCTGGGATGGTACGGAATGGGATCCCTGGGATGGGATGGGATACCTGGTATGGGATCCCTAGGATGGGATGGGATGGGATGGGATGGGATGGGATGGGATGGGATGGGATGGGATGGGATGGGATAGGATGGGATGGGATCGGATCCCTGGGATGGGATGGGATCCCTGGGATGGGATGGGTTGGGATGGGATGGAATCCCTGGGATGGGGACCCGGGGATGGGATGGGATCTCTGGTATGGGATCCCTGGGATGGGATGGGATGGGATGGTATGGGATGGGATGGGATCGGATGGGATCCCTGGGATGGGATGGGATGGGATCCCTGGGATGGGATGGGATCCCTGGGATGGGATATCTGGGATGGGATGTGATGGGACGGGATGGGATGGGATGGGGTGGGAAGGGATGGGATGGGCTACAATGGGATGGGATGGGATGGGATGGGATGGGATGGGATGGGATGGGATGGGATGGGATGGGATGGGATGGGTTTGGATGGGATGGGATTCCTGGGATGGGATGGGATGGGATGGGATGGGATGGGATGGGATGGGATGCCATGTCAAGGGGTCCGCGGGATGAGATGGTATGGGATGGGATCCCTGGGATGGGATCGGATGGGATGGGATGGGTTGGGATGGGATGGGATGGGATGGGGTGGGATGGGATGGGATTGGATGTGATGGGGTGGGATGGGATGGGATGGGATTGGCTACAATGGTTTGGGATGGGATGGGATCGATGGGATGGGATGGGATGGGATGGAATGGGATCCCTGGGATGGGATCCCTGGGATGGGATGGGATGGGATGGGATGGGATAGGATGGGATGGGATGGGGTAGGATGGGATGGGATGGGTTGGGATGGGATGGGATCCCTGGGATGGGATCCCTGGGATGGGATCTCTGGGATCGGATGGTATCCATGGGATGGGATGGGTTGGGATAAGATGGAATCCCTGGGATGGGGACCCGGGGATGGGATGGGATCCCTGGGATGGGATCCCTGGGATGGGATGGGATGGGATGGGATCCCTGGGATGGGATGGGATCCCTGGGATGGGATCCCTGGAATGTGATCCCTGGGATGGGATGGGATCCCTGGGATGGGATGGAATCCCTGGGATGGGATCCCTGGGATAGGATTGGATGGGTTGGAATGGGATGGGATCCCTCGGTTGGGATGGGTTCCATGGGATGGGATCCCTGGGATGGGATGTGATGGGATGGGATTGGATGGGATGGGATCCCTGGGATGGGTTGGGATGGGATCCCTGGGATGGGATGGGATGGGATGGGATGGGATCCCTTGGATGGGATCGGATGGGATGCCTGGGATGGGATGGGATGGGATCCGTGGGTTAGGATTGGTTGGGATGGGATACCTGGGATGGGATGGAATCCCTGGGATGAGATCGCTGGGATGGGATGTGATGGGATGGGATGGGATGGGATCCCTGCAATGGGATGGGATGGTATGGTATCCCTGGGATGGTGTCCCTGGGATGGGATGGGATGGGATGGGATGGGATGAAATAGGATCCCTGGGATGGTACGGAATGGGATCCCTGGGATGGGATGGGATACCTGGTATGGGATCCCTAGGATGGGATGGGATGGGATGGGATGGGATGGGATGGGATGGGATGGGATGGGTTGGGATGGGTTCCCTGGGATGGGATCCCTGGGATGGGATCTCTGGGATGGGATGGTATCCATGGGATGGGATGGGTTGGGATGGGATGGAATCCCTGGGATGGGGACCCGGGGATGGGATCTCTGGAATGGGATCCCTGGGATGGGATGGGATGGGATGGGATGGGATGGGATGGGGTTGGATGGGATGGGATCGGATGGGATCCCTGGGATGGGATGGGATCCCTGGGATGGGATGGGATCCCTCGGATGGGATATCTGGGATGGGATGTGATGGGATGGGATTGGATGGGATGGGTTGGGATGGTATGGTATCCCTGGGATGGTGTCCCTGGGATGGGATGGGATGGGATGGGATGGGATGGGATGGGATGGGATGGGGTGGGATGGGATGGGATTGGATGGGATGGGGTGGGATGGGATGGGATTGGCTACAATGAGTTGGGATGGGATGGGATGGGTTGGGATGGGTTCCCTGGGATGGGATCCCTGGGATGGGATCTCTGGGATGGGATGGTATCCATGGGATGGGATGGGATGGGATGGAATGGGATCCCTGGGATGGTACGGAATGGGATCCCTGGGATGGGATGGGATACCTGGTATGGGATCCCTAAGATGGGATGGGACGGGAGGGGATGCGATGGGATAGGATGGGATGGGATGGGGTAGGATGGGATGGGATGGGTTGGGATGGGATGGGATCCCTGGGATGGGATGGGATCCCTGGGATGGGATCTCTGGGATCGGATGGTATCCATGGCATGGGATGGGTTGGGATGGGATGGAATCCCTGGGATGGGGACCCGGCGATGGGATGGGATGCCTGGTATGGGATCCCTGGGATAGGCTGGGATCCCTGGGTTGGGATCGAATCCCTGGGATGGCATCCCTGGGATGGGATGGAATCTCTGGGATGGGATCCCTGGGATGGGATTGGATGGGTTGGAATGGGATGGGATCCCTGGGTTGGGATGGGTTCCATGCGATGGGATCCCTGGGATGGGATGGGGTGAGATGGGATGGGATGGGATGGGATGGGATCCCTGGGATTGGATGGGATGGGATCCCTGGGTTAGGATTGGTTGGGATGGGATACCTGGGATGGGATGGAATCCCTGGGATGAGATCGCTGGGATGGGATGTGATGGGATGGGATGGGATGGGATGGGATGGGATGGGATGGGATCCCTGCGATGGGATGGGATGGTATGGGATGGGATGGGATTGGATGGGATGGGGTGGGATGGGATGGGATTGGCTACAATGGGTTGGGATGGGATGGGATCAGTGGGATGGGATGGGATGGGATGAAATAGGATCCCTGGGATGGTACGGAATGGGATCCCTGGGATGGGATGGGATACCTGGTATGGGATCCCTAGGATGGGATGGGATGGGATGGGATGGGATGGGATGGGATGGGATCCCTGGGATGGGATCCCTGGGATTGGATCCCTGGGAAGGGTTGGGATCCCTGGGATGGGATCCATGGGATGGGTTACTTGGGATGGGATGGGATCCCCGGGATGGGATCCCTGGAATGTGATCCCTCGTATGGGATGGGATCCCTGGGATGGGATGGAATCCCTGGGATGGGATCCGTGGGATGTGATGGGATGGGATTCCGGGGATGGGAATGGGTGGGATGGGATGGGATGGGATGGGATCCCTGCGATGGGATGGGATGGTATGGGATGGGATCCCTGGGATGGCATCGGATGGGATGGGATGGGTTGGGATGGGATGGGATGGGGTGGGATGGGATGGGATTGGATGGGATGGGGTGGGATGGGATGGGATGGGATTGGCTACAATGGTTTGGGATGGGATGGGATCGATGGGATGGGATGGGATGGGATGGCATGGGATGGGATGGAATGGGATAGGATGGGATGGGGTAGGATGGGATGGGATGGGTTAGGATGGGATGGGATCCCTGGGATGGGATCCCTGGGATGGGATCTCTGGGATCGGATGGTATCCATGGGATGGGATGGGTTGGGATGGGATGGGATTGGATGGGATGGGATGGGATGGGATCGGATGGGATCCCTGGGATGGGATGGGACGGGATGGGATGGGATCCCTGGGATGGGATGGGATCCCTGTGATGGGATGGGATCTCTGGGATGGCATGGGATGGGATCGGATGGGATGGCATGGGTTGGGATGGGATTCGATGGGATGGGATGGGATTGGTTGGGATGGGATGCGATCCCTGGGATGGGATGGGATGGGATGGGATGGGATGGGATGGGATGGGATCCCTGGGATGGGATGGGATCCATGGGATGGGATGGAATGTGATGGGGTGGGATGGGATGGGATGGGTTGGGATGGGATCCCTGGGATGGGATGGGATCCCTGGGATGGGAACAGATGAAATGGGATCCCTGGGATGGGATGGAATCCCTGGGATGGGATAGCTGGGATGGGATGGGATCCCTGGGATGGGATCCCCGGGAAGGGTTGGGATCCCTGGGATGGGATCCATGGGATGGGTTACTTGGGATGGGATGGGATCCCTGGGATGGGATCCCTGGAATGTGATCCCTCGTATGGGATGGGATCCCTGGGATGGGATGGAATCCCTGGGATGGGATCCGTGGGATGTGATGGGATGGGATTCCGGGGATGGGAATGGGTGGGATGGGATGGGATCACAGGGATGGGATGGAATTCCTGGGATGAGATCGCTGGGATGGGATGTGATGTGATGGGATGGGATGGGATGGGATCCCTGCGATGGGATGGGATGGTATGGGATGGGATGGGATGGGATTGGATGGGATGGGGTGGGATGGGATGGGATTGGCTACAATGGGTTGGGATGGGATGGGATCAGTGGGATGGGATGGGATGGGATGAAATAGGATCCCTGGGATGGTACGGAATGGGATCCCTGGGATGGGATGGGATACCTGGTATGGGATCCCTAGGATGGGATGGGATGGGATGGGATGGGATGGGATGGGATGGGATGGGATGGGATGGGATGGGATGGGATGGGATAGGATGGGATGGGATCGGATCCCTGGGATGGGATGGGATCCCTGGGATGGGATGGGTTGGGATGGGATGGAATCCCTGGGATGGGGACCCGGGGATGGGATGGGATCTCTGGTATGGGATCCCTGGGATGGGATGGGATGGGATGGGATGGGATGGGATGGGATCGGATGGGATCCCTGGGATGGGATGGGATGGGATCCCTGGGATGGGATGGGATCCCTGGGATGGGATATCTGGGATGGGATGTGATGGGACGGGATGGGATGGGATGGGGTGGGAAGGGATGGGATGGGATGGGATGGGATGGGTTTGGATGGGATGGGATTCCTGGGATGGGATGGGATGGGATGGGATGGGATGGGATGGGATGGGATGGGATGGGATGCCATGGCAAGGGGTCCGCGGGATGAGATGGGATGGGATGGGATACGTGGGATGGGATGGGATCCCTGGGATGGGATGGGATGGGTTGGGATGGGATGGAATCCCTGGGATGGGGACCCGGGGATGGGATGGGATCTCTGGTATGGGATCCCTGGGATGGGATGGGATGGGATGGGATGGGATGGGATCGGATGGGATCCCTGGGATGGGATGGGATGGGATCCCTGGGATGGGATGGCATCCCTGGGATGGGATATCTGGGATGGGATGTGATGGGACGGGATGGGATGGGATGGGGTGGGAAGGGATGGGATGGGCTACAATGGGATGGGATGGGATGGGATGGGATGGGATGGGATGGGATGGGATGGGATGGGATGGGATGGGATGGGATGGGATGGGTTTGGATGGGATGGGATTCCTGGGATGGGATGGGATGGGATGGGATGCCATGGCAAGGGGTCCGCGGGATGAGATGGGATGGGATGGGATACTTGGGATGGGATGGGATCCCTGGGATGGGATGGGATGAGATGGGATGGGATGGGATCCCTGGGATTGGATGGGATGGGATCCCTGGGATGGGATGGGTTGGGATGGAATCCCTGGGATGGGGACCCGGGGTTGGGATGGGATCCCTGGTATGGGATCCCTGGGATGGGATGGGATGGGATGGGATGGGATGGGATGGGATGGGATGGGATGGGTTTGGATGGGATGGGATTCCTGGGATGGGATGGGATGGGATGGGATGGGATGCCATGGCAAGGGGTCCGCGGGATGAGATGGGATGGGATGGGATACTTGGGATGGGATGGGATCCCTGGGATGGGATGGGATGAGATGGGATGGGATGGGATCCCTGGGATTGGATGGGATGGGATCCCTGGGATGGGATGGGTTGGGATGGAATCCCTGGGATGGGGACCCGGGGTTGGGATGGGATCCCTGGTATGGGATCCCTGGGATGGGATGGGATGGGATGGGATGGGATGGGATGGGATGGGATGGGATGGGATGGGATTGGATGGGATGGGATGGGATCGGATGGGATCCCTGGGATGGGATGGGACGGGATGGGATGGGATCCCTGGGATGGGATGGGATCCCTGTGATGGGATGGGATCTCTGGGATGGCATGGGATGGGATCGGATGGGATGGCATGGGTTGGGATGGGATTCGATGGGATGGGATGGGCTTGGTTGGGATGGGATGCGATCCCTGGGATGGTATGGGATGGGATGGGATGGGATCCCTGGGATGGGATGGGATCCATGGGATGGGATGGAATGTGATGGGGTGGGATGGGATGGGATGGGTTGGGATGGGATGGGATCCCTGGGATTGGATGGGATGGGATCCCTGGGATGGGAACAGATGAAATGGGATCCCTGGGATGGGATGGAATCCCTGGGATGGGATAGCTGGGATGGGATGGGATCCCTGGGATGGGATCCCTGGGATTGGATCCCTGGGAAGGGTTGGGATCCCTGGGATGGGATCCATGGGATGGGTTACTTGGGATGGGATGGAATCCCTGGGATGGGATCCCTGGAATGTGATCCCTCGTATGGGATGGGATCCCTGGGATGGGATGGAATCCCTGGGATGGGATCCGTGGGATGTGATGGGATGGGATTCCGGGGATGGGAATGGGTGGGATGGGATGGGATGGGATGGGATCCCTGCGATGGGATGGGATGGTATGGGATGGGATCCCTGGGATGGGATCGGATGGGATGGGATGGGTTGGGATGGGATGGGATGGGGTGGGATGGGATGGGATTGGATGGGATGGGGTGGGATGGGATGGGATGGGATTGGCTACAATGGTTTGGGATGGGATGGGATCGATGGGATGGGATGGGATGGGATGGGATGGCATGGGATGGGATGGAATGGGATAGGATGGGATGGGATGGGATGGGGTAGGATGGGATGGGATGGGATGGGTTGGGATGGGATGGGATCCCTGGGATGGGATCCCTGGGATGGGATCTCTGGGATCGGATGGTATCCATGGGATGGGATGGGTTGGGATGGGATGGAATCCCTGGGATGGGGACCCGGGGATGGGATGAGATCCCTGGGATGGGATCCCTGGGATGGGATGGGATGGGATGGGATGGGATGGGATCCCTGGGATGGGATGGGATCCCTGGGATGGGATCCCTGGAATGTGATCCCTGGGATGGGATGGGATCCCTGGGATGGGATGGAATCCCTGGGATGGGATCCCTGGGATAGGATGGGATCCCTGGGTTGGGATCGAATCCCTGGGTGGCATCCCTGGTATGGGATGCAATCTCTGGGATGGGATCCCTGGGATGGGATTGGATGGGTTGGAATGGGATGGGATCCCTCGGTTGGGATGGGTTCCATGGGATGGGATCCCTGGGATGGGATGTGATGGGATGGGATTGGATGGGATGGGATCCCTGGGATGGGATGGGATGGTATCCCTGGGATGGGATGGGATGGGATGGGATGGGATGGGATCCCTTGGATGGGATCGGATGCGATGCCTGGGATGGGATGGGATGGGATCCGTGGGTTAGGATTGGTTGGGATGGGATACCTGGGATGGGATGGAATCCCTGGGATGAGATCGCTGGGATGGGATGTGATGGGATGGGATGGGATCCCTGCAATGGGATGGGATGGTATGGTATCCCTGGGATGGTGTCCCTGGGATGGGATGGGATGGGATGAAATAGGATCCCTGGGATGGTACGGAATGGGATCCCTGGGATGGGATGGGATACCTGGTATGGGATCCCTAGGATGGGATGGGATGGGATGGGATGGGATGGGATGGGATGGGATGGGATGGGTTGGGATGGGTTCCCTGGGATGGGATCCCTGGGATGGGATCTCTGGGATGGGATGGTATCCATGGGATGGGATGGGTTGGGATGGGATGGAATCCCTGGGATGGGGACCCGGGGATGGGATCTCTGGTATGGGATCCCTGGTATGGGATGGGATGGTATGGGATGGGATGGGATGGGATTGGATGGGATGGGATCGGATGGGATCCCTGGGATGGGATGGGATGGGATCCCTGGGATGGGATGGGATGCCTGGGATGGGATATCTGGGATAGGATGTGATGGGATGGGATGCGATGGGATGGGAAGGGATGGGATGGGGTGGGATGGGATGGGATTGGATGGGATGGGGTGGGATGGGATGGGATTGACTACAATGGGTTGGGATGGGATGGGATCGATGGGATGGGATGGGATGGGATGGAATGGGATCCCTGGGATGGTACGGAATGGGATCCCTGGGATGGGATGGGATACCTGGTATGGGATCCCTAGGATGGGATGGGACGGGAGGGGATGCGATGGGATAGGATGGGATGGGATGGGGTAGGATGGGATGGGATGGGTTGGGATGGGATGGGATCCCTGGGATGGGATGGGATCCCTGGGATGGGATCTCTGGGATCGGATGGTATCCATGGCATGGGATGGGTTGGGATGGGATGGAATCCCTGGGATGGGGACCCGGCGATGGGATGGGATCCCTGGTATGGGATCCCTGGGATAGGATGGGATCCCTGGGTTGGGATCGAATCCCTGGGATGGCATCCCTGGGATGGGATGGAATCTCTGGGATGGGATCCCTGGGATGGGATTGGATGGGTTGGAATGGGATGGGATCCCTGGGTTGGGATGGGTTCCATGCGATGGGATCCCTGGGATGGGATGGGGTGAGATGGGATGGGATGGGATGGGATGGGATCCCTGGGATTGGATGGGATGGGATCCCTGGGTTAGGATTGGTTGGGATGGGATACCTGGGATGGGATGGAATCCCTGGGATGAGATCGCTGGGATGGGATGTGATGGGATGGGATGGGATGGGATGGGATGGGATGGGATGGGATGGGATCCATGCGATGGGATGGGATGGTATGGGATGGGATGGGATGGGATTGGATGGGATGGGGTGGGATGGGATGGGATTGGCTACAATGGGTTGGGATGGGATGGGATCAGTGGGATGGGATGGGATGGGATGAAATAGGATCCCTGGGATGGTACGGAATGGGATCCCTGGGATGGGATGGGATACCTGGTATGGGATCCCTAGGATGGGATGGGATGGGATGGGATGGGATGGGATGGGATGGGATGGGATGGGATGGGATGGGATGGGATGGGATGGGATAGGATGGGATGGGATCGGATCCCTGGGATGGGATGGGATCCCTGGGATGGGATGGGTTGGGATGGGATGGAATCCCTGGGATGGGGACCCGGGGATGGGATGGGATCTCTGGTATGGGATTCCTGGGATGGGATGGGATGGGATGGGATGGGATGGGATCGGATGGGATCGGATGGGATCCCTGGGATGGGATGGGATGGGATCCCTGGGATGGGATATCTGGGATGGGATGTGATGGGACGGGATGGGATGGGATGGGGTGGGAAGGGATGGGATGGGCTACAATGGGATGGGATGGGATGGGATGGGATGGGATGGGATGGGATGGGATGGGATGGGATGGGATGGGATGGGATGGGATGGGATGGGTTTGGATGGGATGGGATTCCTGGGATGGGATGGGATGGGATGGGATGGGATGCCATGGCAAGGGGTCCGCGGGATGAGATGGGATGGGATGGGATACGTGGGATGGGATGGGATCCCTGGGATGGGATGGGATGGGATGAGATGGGATGGGATGGGATGGGATGGGATCCCTGGCTTGGGACTGGTTGGGATGGGATACCTGGGATGGGATGGAATCCCTGGGATGAGATCGCTGGGATGGGATGGGATGGGATGGGTTTGGATGGGATGGGATGGGATGGGGTGGGATGGGATGGGACGGGATGGGATGGGATCCCTGCGATGGGATGGGATGGGATGGGATGGGATGGGATGGGATGGGATGGGATGGGATTGGATGGGATGGGGTGGGATGGGATTGGCTACAATGGGATGGGATGAAATGGGATCCCTCGGATGGTACGGAATGGGATCCCTGGGATGGGATGGGATACCTGGTATGGGATCCCTAGGATGGGATGGGAGGGGATGGGATGGGATAGGATGGGATGGGATGGGGTAGGATGGGATGGGATGGGTTGGGATGGGATGGGATACCTGGGATGGGATGGGATCCCTGGGATGGGATCTCTGGGATGGGATGGTATCCATGGGATGGGATGGGTTTGGATGGGATGGAACCCTTGGGATGGGGACCCGGGGATGGGATGGGATCTCTGGTATGGGATACCTGGGATGGTATGGGATCCCTGGGATGGGATCTCTGGGATGGGATGGTATCCATGGGATGGGATGGGTTGGGATGGGATGGAATCCCTGGGATGGGGACCCGGGGATGGGATGGGATCTCTGGTATGGGATCCCTGGGATGGGATGGGATGGGATGGGATTGGATGGGATGGGATGGGATCGGATGGGATCCCTGGGATGGGATGGGATCCCTGGTATGGGATGGGATCCCTGGGATGGGATATCTGGGATGGGATGTGATGGGACGGGACGGGATGGGATGGGCTACAATGGGATGGGATGGGATGGGATTGGATGGGATGGGATGGGATGGGATGGGGTGGGATCCATGGGTTGGGATTGGTTGGGATGGGATACCTGGGATGGGATGGAATCCCTGGGATGAGATCCCTGGGATGGGATGGGATGGGATGGGATGGGATGGCATGGGGTGGGATGGGATGGGACGGGATGGGATGGGAAGGGATCCCTGCGATGGGATGGGATGGGATGGGATGGGATGGGATGGGATGGGATGGGATGGGATGGGATGGGATGGGATGGAATGGGATCCCTGGGTTGGTACGGAATGGGATCCCTGGGATGGGATGGGATACCTGGTATGGGAGCCCTGGGATGGGATGGGATGGGATGGGATGGGATGGGATGGGATGGGATGGGATGGGGTAGGATGGGATGGGACGCGATGGGATGGGATGGGATCCCTGCGATGGGATGGGAATCCTGGGATGAGATGGGATGGGATTGGATCCCTGGGATGGGATGAGATTGGATCCCAGGGATGGGATCCCTGGATTGTGATCCCTCGTATGGGTTGGGATCCCTGGGATGGGATGGAATCCCTGGAATGGGATCCTGGGGATGGGATGGGATCCCTGGGATGGGATCCCTGGGATGGGATCCCTGGATTGTGATCCCTCGTATGGGTTGGGATCCCTGGGATGGGATGGAATCCCTGGAATGGGATCCCGGGGATGGGATGGGAACACTGGGATGGGATCCCTGGGATGGGATCCCTGGGATGGGATGGGATGGGATGGGATGGGATGGGGTGGGATGGGATGGGATGGGATCCCTGGATTGGGATGGGTTCCATGAGATGGGATCCCTGGGATGGGATGGGATGGGATGGGATGGGATGGGATGGGATCCCTGGGATGGGATCCCTGAAATGGGATGCGATGGGATGGTATCCCTGGGATGGGATCGGATGGGATGCCTGGGATGGGATGGGATCCCTGGGATGGGATGTGATCCCTGGGATGGGATGGGGTGAGATGGGATGGGATGGGATCCCTGGGATTGGATGGGATGGGATCCCTGGGATGGGATGGGTTGGGATGGGATGGAATTCCTGGGATGGGGACCCGGGGTTGGGATGGGATCCCTGGTATGGGATCCCTGGGATGGGATGGGATGGGATGGGATGGGATGGGATGGGATGGGATGGGATGGGATGGGATGGGATTGGATGGGATGGGATGGGATCGGATGGGATCCCTGGGATGGGATGGGATGGGATCCCTGGGACGGAATGGGATCCCTGTGATGGGATGGGATCTCTGGGATGGCATGGGATGGGATGGGAAGGGATGGGATGGGATGGAATGGGATGGGATCGGGTGGGATGGGATTGGTTGGGATGGGATGCGATCCCTGGGATGGTATGGGATGGGATGGGATGGGATGGGATAGGATGGGATGGGGTGGGATGGGATGGGATTGGCTACAATGGGTTGGGATGGGATGGGATCAGTGGGATGGGATGGGATGGGATGGGATGAAATAGGATCCCTGGGATGGTACGGAATGGGATCCCTGGGATGGGATGGGATGGGATGGGATGGGATGGGATGGGATGGGATCGGATGGGATCCCTGGGATGGGATGGGATGGGATCCCTGGGACGGAATGGGATCCCTGTGATGGGATGGGATCTCTGGGATGGCATGGGATGGGATGGGAAGGGATGGGATGGGATGGAATGGGATGGGATCGGGTGGGATGGGATTGGTTGGGATGGGATGCGATCCCTGGGATGGTATGGGATGGGATGGGATGGGATGGGATAGGATGGGATGGGGTGGGATGGGATGGGATTGGCTACAATGGGTTGGGATGGGATGGGATCAGTGGGATGGGATGGGATGGGATGGGATGAAATAGGATCCCTGGGATGGTACGGAATGGGATCCCTGGGATGGGATGGGATACCTGGTATGGGATCCCTAGGATGGGATGGGATGGGATGGGATGGGATGGGATGGGATGGGATGGGATGGGATGGGATGGGATAGGATGGGATGGGATCGGATCCCTGGGATGGGATGGGATCCCTGGGATGGGATGGGTTGGGATGGGATGGAATCCCTGGGATGGGGACCCGGGGATGGGATGGGATGGGATGGTATGGGATGGGATGGGATCGGATGGGATCCCTGGGATGGGATGGGATGGGATCCCTGGGATGGGATGGGATCCCTGGGATGGGATATCTGGGATGGGATGTGATGGGACGGGATGGGATGGGATGGGGTGGGAAGGGATGGGATGGGCTACAATGGGATGGGATGGGATGGGATGGGATGGGATGGGATGGGATGGGATGGGATGGGTTTGGATGGGATGGGATTCCTGGGATGGGATGGGATGGGATGGGATGGGATGGGATGGGATGCCATGTCAAGGGGTCCGCGGGATGAGATGGGATGGGATACGTGGGATGGGATGGGATCCCTGGGATGGGATGGGATGAGATGGGATGGGATGGGATCCCTGGGATTGGATGGGATGGGATCCCTGGGATGGGATGGGTTGGGATGGGATGGAATCCCTGGGATGGGGACCCGGGGTTGGGATGGGATCCCTGGTATGGGATCCCTGGAATGGGATGGGATGGGATGGGATGGGATGGGATGGGATGGGATGGGATGGGATGGGATGGGATGGGATGGGATGGGATGGGATGGGATGGGATTGGATGGGATGGGATGGGATGGGATCCCTGGGATGGGATGGGACGGGATGGGATGGGATCCCTGGGATGGGATGGGATCCCTCTGATGGGATGGGATCTCTGGGATGGCATGGGATGGGATCGGATGGGATGGCATGGGTTGGGATGGGATTCGATGGGATGGGATGGGATTGGTTGGGATGGGATGCGATCCCTGGGATGGTATGGGATGGGATGGGATCCCTGGGATGCGATGGGATCCATGGGATGGGATGGAATGTGATGGGTTGGGATGGGATGGGATGGGTTGGGATGGGATGGGATCCCTGGGATGGGATGGGATGGGATCCCTGGGATGGGAACAGATGAAATGGGATCCCTGGGATGGGATGGAATCCCTGGGATGGGATAGCTGGGATGGGATGGGATGCCTGGGATGGGATCCCTGGGAAGGGTTGGGATCCCTGGGATGGGATCCATGGGATGGGTTACTTGGGATGGGATGGGATCCCTGGGATGGGATCCCTGGAATGTGATCCCTCGTATGGGATGGGATCCCTGGGATGGGATGGAATCCCTGGGATGGGATCCGTGGGATGTGATGGGATGGGATTCCGGGGATGGGAATGGGTGGGATGGGATGGTATGGGATGGGATCCCTGCGATGGGATGGGATGGTATGGGATGGGATCCCTGGGATGGGATCGGATGGGATGGGATGGGTTGGGATGGGATGGGATGGGATGGGGTGGGATGGGATGGGATTGGATGGGATGGGGTGGGATGGGATGGGAAGGGTTGGGATGGGATGGGATCCCTGGGATGGGATCCCTGGAATGTGATCCCTGGGATGGGATGGGATCCCTGGGATGGGATGGAATCCCTGGGATGGGATCCCTGGGATAGGATGGGATCCCTGGGTTGGGATCGAATCCCTGGGTGGCATCCCTGGGATGGGATGCAATCTCTGGGATGGGATCCCTGGGATGGGATTGGATGGGTTGGAATGGGATGGGATCCCTCGGTTGGGATGGGTTCCATGGGATGGGATCCCTGGGATGGGATGTGATGGGATGGGATTGGATGGGATGGGATCCCTGGGATGGGATGGGATGGGATCCCTGGGATGGGATGGGATGGGATGGGATGGGATCCCTTGGATGGGATCGGATGGGATGCCTGGGATGGGATGTGATGGGATCCGTGGGTTAGGATTGGTTGGGATGGGATACCTGGGATGGGATGGAATCCCTGGGATGAGATCGCTGGGATGGGATGTGATGGGATGGGATGGGATGGGATCCCTGCAATGGGATGGGATGGTATGGTATCCCTGGGATGGTGTCCCTGGGATGGGATGGGATGGGATGGGATGAAATAGGATCCCTGGGATGGTACGGAATGGGATCCCTGGGATGGGATGGGATACCTGGTATGGGATCCCTAGGATGGGATGGGATGGGATGGGATGGGATGGGATGGGATGGGATGGGATGGGATGGGATGGGATGGGTTGGGATGGGTTCCCTGGGATGGGATCCCTGGGATGGGATCTCTGGGATGGGATGGTATCCATGGGATGGGATGGGTTGGGATGGGATGGAATCCCTGGGATGGGGACCCGGGGATGGGATCTCTGGTATGGGATACCTGGGATGGGATGGGATGGGATGGGATGGGATGGGATTGGATGGGATCCCTGGGATGGGATGGGATGGGATCCCTGGGATGGGATGGGATCGCTGGGATGGGATATCTGGGATGGGATGTGATGGGATGGGATGCGATGGGATGGGATGGGATGGGATGGGGTGGGATGGGATGGGATCGCTGGGATGGGATATCTGGGATGGGATGTGATGGGATGGGATGCGATGGGATGGGATGGGATGGGATGGGGTGGGATGGGATGGGATTGGATGGGATGGGGTGGGATGGGATGGGATGGGATTGGCTACAATGGGTTGGGATGGGATGGGATCGATGGGATGGGATGGGATGGGATGGAATGGGATCCCTGGGATGGTACGGAATGGGATCCCTGGGATGGGATGGGATACCTGGTATGGGATCCCTAGGATGGGATGGGACGGGAGGGGATGCGATGGGATAGGATGGGATGGGGTAGGATGGGATGGGATGGGTTGGGATGGGATGGGATCCCTGGGATGGGATGGGATCCCTGGGATGGGATCTCTGGGATCGGATGGTATCCATGGCATGGGATGGGTTGGGATGGGATGGAATCCCTGGGATGGGGACCCGGCGATGGGATGGGATCCCTGGTATGGGATCCCTGGGATAGGATGGGATCCCTGGGTTGGGATCGAATCCCTGGGATGGCATCCCTGGGATGGGATGGAATCTCTGGGATGGGATCCCTGGGATGGGATTGGATGGGTTGGAATGGGATGGGATCCCTGGGTTGGGATGGGTTCCATGCGATGGGATCCCTGGGATGGGATGGGGTGAGATGGGATGGGATGGGATGGGATCCCTGGGATTGGATGGGATGGGATCCCTGGGATTGGATGGGATGGGATCCCAGGTTTAGGATTGGTCGGGATGGGATACATGGGATGGGATGGAATCCCTGGGATGAGATCGCTGGGATGGGATGTGATGGGATGGGATGGGATGGGATGGGATGGGATGGGATGGGATCCCTGCAATGGGATGGGATGGTATGGGATGGGATGGGATGGGATTGGATGGGATGGGGTGGGATGGGATGGGATTGGCTACAATGGGTTGGGATGGGATGGGATCAGTGGGATGGTACGGAATGGGATCCCTGGGATGGGATGGGATACCTGGTATGGGATCCCTAGGATGGGATGGGATGGGATGGGATGGGATGGGATGGGATGGGATGGGATGGGATGGGATGGGATAGGATGGGATGGGATCGGATCCCTGGGATGGGATGGGATCCCTGGGATGGGATGGGTTGGGATGGGATGGAATCCCTGGGATGGGGACCCGGGGATGGGATGGGATCTCTGGTATAGGATCCCTGGGATGGGATGGGATGGGATGGGATGGGATGGGATCCCTGGGATGGGATGGGATCCCTGGGATGGGATATCTGGGATGGGATGTGATGGGACGGGATGGGATGGGATGGGGTGGGAAGGGATGGGATGGGCTACAATGGGATGGGATGGGATGGGATGGGATGGGATGGGATGGGATGGGATGGGATGGGATGGGATGGGATGGGATGGGATGGGATCCCTGGGATGGGATGGCATGGGATGGGATGGGATCCCTGGGATTGGATGCGATGGGATCCCTGGGATGGGATGGGTTGGGATGGGATGGAATCCCTGGGATGGGGACCCGGGGTTGGGATGGGATCCCTGGTATGGGATCCCTGGGATGGGATGGGATGGGATGGGATGGGATGGGATTGGATGGGATGGGATGGGATGGGATCGGATGGGATCCCTGGGATGGGATGGGACGGGATGGGATGGGATCCCTGGGATGGGATGGGATCCCTGTGATGGGATGGGATCTCTGGGATGGCATGGGATGGGATCGGATGGGATGGCATGGGTTGGGATGGGATTCGATGGGATGGGATGGGATTGGTTGGGATGGGATGCGATCCCTGGGATGGGATGGGATGGGATGGGATGGGATCCCTGGGATGGGATGGGATCCATGGGATGGGATGGAATGTGATGGGGTGGGATGGGATGGGATGGGATGGGTTGGGATGGGATGGGATCCCTGGGATGGGATGGGATCCCTGGGATGGGAACAGATGAAATGGGATCCCTGGGATGGGATGGAATCCCTGGGATGGGATAGCTGGGATGGGATGGGATCCCTGGGATGGTATCCCTGGGAAGGGTTGGGATCCCTGGGATGGGATCCATGGGATGGGTTACTTGGGATGGGATGGGATCCCTGGGATGGGATCCCTGGAATGTGATCCCTCGTATGGGATGGGATCCCTGGGATGGGATGGAATCCCTGGGATGGGATCCGTGGGATGTGATGGGATGGGATTCCGGGGATGAGAATGGGTGGGATGGGATGGGATCACAGGGATGGGATGGAATTCCTGGGATGAGATCGCTGGGATGGGATGTGATGGGATGGGATGGGATGGGATGGGATCCCTGCGATGGGATGGGATGGTATGGGATGGGATCCCTGGGATGGGATCGGATGGGATGGGATGGGTTGGGATGGGATGGGATGGGATGGGGTGGGATGGGATGGGATTGGATGTGATGGGGTGGGATGGGATGGGATGGGATTGGCTACAATGGTTTGGGATGGGATGGGATCGATGGGATGGGATGGGATGGGATGGAATGGGATCCCTGGGATGGGATCCCTGGGATGGGATGGGATGGGATGGGATGGGATAGGATGGGATGGGATGGGGTAGGATGGGATGGGATGGGTTGGGATGGGATGGGATCCCTGGGATGGGATCCCTGGGATGGGATCTCTGGGATCGGATGGTATCCATGGGATGGGATGGGTTGGGATAAGATGGAATCCCTGGGATGGGGACCCGGGGATGGGATGGGATCCCTGGGATGGGATCCCTGGGATGGGATGGGATGGGATGGGATCCCTGGGATGGGATGGGATCCCTGGGATGGGATCCCTGGAATGTGATCCCTGGGATGGGATGGGATCCCTGGGATGGGATGGAATCCCTGGGATGGGATCCCTGGGATAGGATTGGATGGGTTGGAATGGGATGGGATCCCTCGGTTGGGATGGGTTCCATGGGATGGGATCCCTGGGATGGGATGTGATGGGATGGGATTGGATGGGATGGGATCCCTGGGATGGGTTGGGATGGGATCCCTGGGATGGGATGGGATGGGATGGGATGGGATCCCTTGGATGGGATCGGATGGGATGCCTGGGATGGGATGGGATGGGATCCGTGGGTTAGGATTGGTTGGGATGGGATACCTGGGATGGGATGGAATCCCTGGGATGAGATCGCTGGGATGGGATGTGATGGGATGGGATGGGATGGGATCCCTGCAATGGGATGGGATGGTATGGTATCCCTGGGATGGTGTCCCTGGGATGGGATGGGATGGGATGGGATGGGATGAAATAGGATCCCTGGGATGGTACGGAATGGGATCCCTGGGATGGGATGGGATACCTGGTATGGGATCCCTAGGATGGGATGGGATGGGATGGGATGGGATGGGATGGGATGGGTTGGGATGGGTTCCCTGGGATGGGATCCCTGGGATGGGATCTCTGGGATGGGATGGTATCCATGGGATGGGATGGGTTGGGATGGGATGGAATCCCTGGGATGGGGACCCGGGGATGGGATCTCTGGAATGGGATCCCTGGGATGGGATGGGATGGGATGGGATGGGATGGGATGGGGTTGGATGGGATGGGATCGGATGGGATCCCTGGGATGGGATGGGATCCCTGGGATGGGATGGGATCCCTCGGATGGGATATCTGGGATGGGATGTGATGGGATGGGATTGGATGGGATGGGTTGGGATGGTATGGTATCCCTGGGATGGTGTCCCTGGGATGGGATGGGATGGGATGGGATGGGATGGGATGGGATGGGATGGGGTGGGATGGGATGGGATTGGATGGGATGGGGTGGGATGGGATGGGATTGGCTACAATGAGTTGGGATGGGATGGGATGGGTTGGGATGGGTTCCCTGGGATGGGATCCCTGGGATGGGATCTCTGGGATGGGATGGTATCCATGGGATGGGATGGGATGGGATGGAATGGGATCCCTGGGATGGTACGGAATGGGATCCCTGGGATGGGATGGGATACCTGGTATGGGATCCCTAAGATGGGATGGGACGGGAGGGGATGCGATGGGATAGGATGGGATGGGATGGGGTAGGATGGGATGGGATGGGTTGGGATGGGATGGGATCCCTGGGATGGGATGGGATCCCTGGGATGGGATCTCTGGGATCGGATGGTATCCATGGCATGGGATGGGTTGGGATGGGATGGAATCCCTGGGATGGGGACCCGGCGATGGGATGGGATGCCTGGTATGGGATCCCTGGGATAGGCTGGGATCCCTGGGTTGGGATCGAATCCCTGGGATGGCATCCCTGGGATGGGATGGAATCTCTGGGATGGGATCCCTGGGATGGGATTGGATGGGTTGGAATGGGATGGGATCCCTGGGTTGGGATGGGTTCCATGCGATGGGATCCCTGGGATGGGATGGGGTGAGATGGGATGGGATGGGATGGGATGGGATCCCTGGGATTGGATGGGATGGGATCCCTGGGTTAGGATTGGTTGGGATGGGATACCTGGGATGGGATGGAATCCCTGGGATGAGATCGCTGGGATGGGATGTGATGGGATGGGATGGGATGGGATGGGATGGGATGGGATGGGATGGGATGGGATGGGATCCCTGCGATGGGATGGGATGGGATGGTATGGGATGGGATGGGATTGGATGGGATGGGGTGGGATGGGATGGGATTGGCTACAATGGGTTGGGATGGGATGGGATCAGTGGGATGGGATGGGATGGGATGAAATAGGATCCCTGGGATGGTACGGAATGGGATCCCTGGGATGGGATGGGATACCTGGTATGGGATCCCTAGGATGGGATGGGATGGGATGGGATGGGATGGGATGGGATGGGATGGGATGGGATGGGATGGGATGGGATGGGATGGGATAGGATGGGATGGGATCCCTGGGATGGGATGGGATCCCTGGGATGGGATGGGTTGGGATGGGATGGAATCCCTGGGATGGGGACCCGGGGATGGGATGGGATCTCTGGTATGGGATCCCTGGGATGGGATGGGATGGGATGGGATCGGATGGGATCCCTGGGATGGGATGGGATGGGATCCCTGGGATGGGATGGGATCCCTGGGATGGGATATCTGGGATGGGATGTGATGGGACGGGATGGGATGGGGTGGGAAGGGATGGGATGGGCTACAATGGGATGGGATGGGATGGGAGGGGATGGGATGGGATGGGATGGGATCCCTGGGATTGGATGGGATGGGATGGGATCGGATGGGATCCCTGGGATTGGATGGGATGGGATGGGATCGGATGGGATCCCTGGGATGGGATGGGATGGGATGGGATGGGATACGTGGGATGGGATGGGATCCCTGGGATGGGATGGGATGAGATGGGATGGGATGGGATCCCTGGGATTGGATGGGATGGGATGGGATCGGATGGGATCCCTGGGATGGGATGGGACGGGATGGGATGGGATCCCTGGGATGGGATGGGATCCCTGTGATGGGATGGGATCTCTGGGATGGCATGGGATGGGATCGGATGGGATGGCATGGGTTGGGATGGGATTCGATGGGATGGGATGGGATTGGTTGGGATGGGATGCGATCCCTGGGATGGTATGGGATGGGATGGGATGGGATCCCTGGGATGGGATGGGATCCATGGGATGGGATGGAATGTGATGGGGTGGGATGGGATGGGATGGGTTGGGATGGGATGGGATCCCTGGGATTGGATGGGATGGGATCCCTGGGATGGGAACAGATGAAATGGGATCCCTGGGATGGGATGGAATCCCTGGGATGGGATAGCTGGGATGGGATGGGATCCCTGGGATGGGATCCCTGGGAAGGGTTGGGATCCCTGGGATGGGATCCATGGGATGGGTTACTTGGGATGGGATGGGATCCCTGGGATGGGATCCCTGGAATGTGATCCCTCGTATGGGATGGGATCCCTGGGATGGGATGGAATCCCTGGGATGGGATCCGTGGGATGTGATGGGATGGGATTCCGGGGATGGGAATGGGTGGGATGGGATGGGATAGGATGGGATCCCAGTCATGGGATGGGATGGTATGGGAAGGGATCCCTGGGATGGGATCGGATGGGATGGGATGGGTTGGGATGGGATGGGATGGGGTGGGATGGGATGGGATTGGATGGGATGGGGTGGGATGGGATGGGATGGGATGGGATTGGCTACAATGGTTTGGGATGGGATGGGATCGATGGGATGGGGTGGGATGGGATGGGATGGGATGGAATGGGATAGGATGGGATGGGATGGGGTAGGATGGGATGGGATGGGTTGGGATGGGATGGGATCCCTGGGATGGGATCCCTGGGATGGGATCTCTGGGATCGGATGGTATCCATGGGATGGGATGGGTTGGGATGGGATGGAATCCCTGGGATGGGGACCCGGGGATGGGATGGGATCCCTGGGATGGTATCCCTGGGATGGGATGGGATGGGATGGGATGGGATGGGATGGGATCCCTGGGATGGGATGGGATCCCTGGGATGGGATCCCTGGAATGTGATCCCTGGGATGGGATGGGATCCCTGGGATGGGATGGAATCCCTGGGATGGGATCCCTGGGATAGGATGGGATCCCTGGGTTGGGATCGAATCCCTGGGTGGCATCCCTGGTATGGGATGCAATCTCTGGGATGGGATCCCTGGGATGGGATTGGATGGGTTGGAATGGGATGGGATCCCTCGGTTGGGATGGGTTCCATGGGATGGTATCCCTGGGATGGGATGTGATGGGATGGGATTGGATGGGATGGGATCCCTGGGATGGGATGGGATGGTATCCCTGGGATGGGATGGGATGGGATGGGATGGGATCCCATGGATGGGATCGGATGGGATGCCTGGGATGGGATGGGATGGGATCCGTGGGTTAGGATTGGTTGGGATGGGATACCTGGGATGGGATGGAATCCCTGGGATGAGATCGCTGGGATGGGATGTGATGGGATGGGATGGGATGGGATGGGATCCCTGCAATGGGATGGGATGGTATGGTATCCCTGGGATGGTGTCACTGGGATGGGATGGGATGGGATGAAATAGGATCCCTGGGATGGTACGGAATGGGATCCCTGGGATGGGATGGGATACCTGGTATGGGATCCCTAGGATGGGATGGGATGGGATGGGATGGGATGGGATGGGATGGGATGGGATCCCTGGGATGGGATCTCTGGGATGGGATGGTATCCATGGGATGGGATGGGTTGGGATGGGATGGAATCCCTGGGATGGGGACCCGGGGATGGGATCTCTGGTATGGGATCCCTGGGATGGGATGGGATGGGATGGGATGGGATTGGATAGGATGGGAGGGGGTGGGATCCCTGGGATGGGATGGGATGGGATCCCTGGGATGGGATCCCTGGGATGGGATATCTGGGATGGGATGTGATGGGACGGGATGGGATGGGGTGGGAAGGGATGGGATGGGCTACAATGGGATGGGATGGGATGGGATGGGATGGGATGGGATGGGATGGGATGGGATGGGATGGGATGGGATGGGATGGGATGGGATGGGTTTGGATGGGACGGGATCCCTGGGATGGGATGGGATGGGATGCCATGGCATGGGATCCGCGGGATGAGATGGGATGGGATGGGATGGGATGGGATGGGATGGGATGGGATCGGATGGGATCCCTGGGATGGGATGGGATGTGATCCCTGGGATGGGATGGGATCCCTGAGATGAGATATCTGGGATGGGATGTGATGGGACGGGATGGGATGGGATGGGGTGGGAAGGGATGGGATGGGATGGGCTACAATGGGATGGGATGGGATGGGATCCCTGGGATGGGATGGGATGGGTTTGGATGGGACGGGATCCCTGGGATGGGATGGGATGGGATGCCATGGCATGGGAACCGCGGGATGAGATGGGATGGGATGGGATGGGATGGGATGGGATGGGATGGGATGGGATGGGATGTGATGGGATCGGATGGGATCCCTGGGATGGGATGGGATGGGATCCCTGGGATGGGATGGGATCCCTGGGATGGGATATCTGGGATGGGATGTGATGTGACGGGATGGGATGGGGTGGGGTGGGAAGGGATGGGATGGGCTACAATGGGATGGGATGGGATGGTATCCTTGGATGGGATGGAATGGGATCCCTGAGATGGGATGCGATCCCTGGGATGGGATGGGATGGGATGGGATGGGATGGGATTGGATGGGATGGCATGGGTTGGGATGGGTTGGGAACCCTGGGATGGGATGTTATGGGATCCCTGGGATGAGATGGGATGGGATTGGATCCCTGGGATGGGATGAGATGGGATCCCAGGGATGGGATCCCTCTGATGGGATCCCTGGGATGGGATGGGATGGGATGGGATGGGATGGGATGGGATGGGATGGGATGGGATGGGATGGGATGGGATGGGATGGGATGGGATGGGATGGGAAGGGATGGGATGGGATGGAAAGGGATGGGATGGGATCCCTGGGATGGGATGGGATCCCTGGGATGGGATCCCTGGGATGGGATGGGATGGGATGGGATGGGATGGGATGGGATGGGATGGGATGGGGTGGGATGGGATTGGTTGGGATGGGATGGGATCCCTGGGATGGGATCGGATGGGCTCCCTGGGATGGGATGGGATGGGATCCCTGGGATTGGATGGGATGGGATCCCTGGGATGGTATGGGATCCCTGAGATGGGACGTGTTCACTGGGATGGGATGGGATCCCTGGAATGGGATGGGATGGGATCCCTGGGATGGCATGGGATCCCTGGGATGGGATATGTGGGCTGGGATGTGATGGGACGGGATGGGATGGGATCGTATGGGATGGGGTGGGAAGGGATGGGATGGGCTACAATGGGATGGGATGGGATGGGATGGGATGGGATGGGTTTGGATGGGAAGGGATCCCTGGGATGGGATGGGATGGGATGGGATGGGATGGGATGGGATGGGATCCCTTGGATGGGATCGGATGGGATGCCTGGGATGGGATGGGATGGGATCCGTGGGACGGCATGTGATCCCTGGAATGGGATGGGGTGAGATGGGATGGGATGGGATCCCTGGGATTGGATGGGATGGGATCCCTGGGTTAGGATTGGTTGGGATGGGATACCTGGGATGGGATGGAATCCCTGGGATGAGATCGCTGGGATGGGATGTGATGGGATGGGATGGGTTGGGATGGGATGGGTTCCCTGGGATGGGATGGGATCCCTGGGATGGGATGGGATCCATGGGATGGGATGGGTTGGGATGGGATGGAATCCCTGGGATGGGGACCCGGGGATGGGATCTCTGGTATGGGATCCCTGGGATGGGATGGGATGGGATGGGATGGGATGGGATGGGATGGAATGGGATGGGATGGGATGGGATTGGATGGGATGGGAGGGGATGGGATCCCTGGGATGGGATGGGATGGGATCCCTGGGATGGGATCCCTGGGATGGGATATCTGGGATGGGATGTGATGGGACGGGATGGGATGGGGTGGGAAGGGATGGGATGGGCTACAATGGGATGCGATTGGATGGGATGGGATGGGATGGGATGGGATGGGATGGGATGGGTTTGGATGGGACGGGATCCCTGGGATGGGATGGGATGGGATGCCGTGGCATGGGATCCGCGGGATGAGATGGGATGGGATGGGATGGGATGGGATGGGATGGGATGGGATGGGATCGGATGGGATCCCAGGGATGGGATGGGATGTGATCCCTGGGATGGGATGGGATCCCTGGGATGGGATATCTGGGATGGGATGTGATGGGACGGGATGGGATGGGATGGGGTGGGAAGGGATGGGATGGGATGGGCTACAATGGGATGGGATGGGATGGGATCCCTGGGATGGGATGGGATGGGTTTGGATGGGACGGGATCCCTGGGATGGGATGGGATGGGATGCCATGGCATGGGAACCGCGGGATGAGATGGGATGGGATGGGATGGGATGGGATGGGATGGGATGGGATGGGATGGGGTGGGAAGGGATGGGATGGGATGGGATGGGATGGGATGGGATGGGATGGGATGGGATGGGATGGGATGGGAAGGGATGGGATGGGATGGGATGGAAAGGGATGGGATGGGATCCCTGGGATGGGATCCCTGGGATGGGATGGGATGGGATGGGATGGGATGGGATGGGATGGGATGGGATGGGATGGGATGGGATGGGATGGGAAGGGATGGGATGGGATGGGATGGAAAGGGATGGGATGGGATCCCTGGGATGGGATGGGATCCCTGGGATGGGATCCCTGGGATGGCATGGGATGGGATGGGATGGGATGGGATGGGATGGGATGGGATGGGATGGGGTGGGATGGGATTGGTTGGGATGGGATGGGATCCCTGGGATGGGATCGGATGGGCTCCCTGGGATGGGATGGGATGGGATCCCTGGGATGGTATGGGATCCCTGAGATGGGACGTGTTCACTGGGATGGGATGGGATCCCTGGAATGGGATGGGATGGGATCCCTGGGATGGCATGGGATCCCTGGGATGGGATATGTGGGATGGGATGTGATGGGACGGGATGGGATGGGATGGGATGGGGTGGGAAGGGATGGGATGGGCTACAATGGGATGGGATGGGATGGGATGGGATGGGATGGGATGGGATGGGATGGGATGGGATGGGATGGGATGGGTTTGGATGGGACGGGATCCCTGGGATGGGATGGGATGGGATGGGATGGGATGGGATGGGATGGGATGGGATGGGATGGGAAGGGATGGGATGGGATGGGATGGGATCCCTTGGATGGGATCGGATGGGATGCCTGGGATGGGATGGGATGGGATCCGTGGGATGGGATGTGATCCCTGGAATGGGATGGGGTGAGATGGGATGGGATGGGATCCCTGGGATTGGATGGGATGGGATCCCTGGGTTAGGATTGGTTGGGATGGGATACCTGGGATGGGATGGGATCCCTGGGATGGCATGGGATCCCTGGGATGGGATATGTGGGATGTGATGTGATGTGATGGGATGGGATGGGATGGGATGGGATGGGATGGGATGGGATGGGATGGGGTGGGATGGGATTGGTTGGGATGGGATGGGATCCCAGGGATGGGATCGGATGGGCTCCCTGGGATGGGATGGGATGGGATCCCTGGGATTTGATGGGATGGGATCCCTGGGATGGTATGGGATCCCTGAGATGGGATGTGTTCACTGGGATGGGATGGGATCCCTGGAATGGGATGGGATGGGATCCCTGGGATGGCATGGGATCCCTGGGATGGGATATGTGGGATGGGATGTGATGGGACGGGATGGGATGGGATGGGATGGGATGGGGTGGGAAGGGATGGGATGGGCTACAATGGGATGGGATGGGATGGGATGGGATGGGATGGGTTTGGATGGGACGGGATCCCTGGGATGGGATGGGATGGGATGGGATGGGATGGGATGGGATGGGATCCCTTGGATGGGATCGGATGGGATGCCTGGGATGGGATGGGATGGGATCCGTGGGATGGCATGTGATCCCTGGAATGGGATGGGGTGAGATGGGATGGGATGGGATCCCTGGGATTGGATGGGATGGAATCCCTGGGATGAGATCGCTGGGATGGGATGTGATGGGATGGGATGGGTTGGGATGGGATGGGTTCCCTGGGATGGGATGGGATCCCTGGGATGGGATGGGATCCCTGGGATGGGATCTCTGGGATGGGATGGTATCCATGGGATGGGATGGGTTGGGATGGGATGGCATCCCTGGGATGGGGACCCGGGGATGGGATCTCTGGTATGGGATCCCTGGGATGGGATGGGATGGGATGGGATGGGATGGGATGGGATGGGATGGGATGGGATGGGATGGGATGGGATGGGATTGGATGGGATGGGAGGGGATGGGATCCCTGGGATGGGATGGGATGGGATCCCTGGGATGGGATCCCTGGGATGGGATATCTGGGATGGGATGTGATGGGACGGGATGGGGTGGGAAGGGATGGGATGGGCTACAATGGGATGGGATTGGATGGGATGGGATGGGATGGGATGGGATGGGATGGGTTTGGATGGGACGGGATCCCTGGGATGGGATGGGATGGGATGCCATGGCATGGGATCCGCGGGATGAGATGGGATGGGATGGGATGGGATGGGATGGGATCGGATGGGATCCCAGGGATGGGATGGGATGTGATCCCTGGGATGGGATGGGATCCCTGGGATGGGATATCTGGGATGGGATGTGATGGGACGGGATGGGATGGGATGGGGTGGGAAGGGATGGGATGGGATGGGCTACAATGGGATGGGATGGGATGGGATCCCTGGGATGGGATGGGATGGGTTTGGATGGGACGGGATCCCTGGGATGGGATGGGATGGGATGCCATGGCATGGGAACCGCGGGATGAGATGGGATGGGATGGGATGGGATGGGATGGGATGGGATGGGATGGGATGGGATCGGATCGGATGGGATCCCTGGGATGGGATGGGATGGGATCCCTGGGATGGGATGGGATCCCTGGGATGGGATATCTGGGATGGGATGTGATGTGACGGGATGGGATGGGGTGGGGTGGGAAGGGATGGGATGGGCTACAATGGGATGGGATGGGATGGTATCCTTGGATGGGATGGAATGGGATCCCTGAGAGGGGATGCGATCCCTGGGATGGGATGGGATGGGATGGGATGGGATGGGATGGTATGGGAAGGGATGGGATGGGATGGGATGGAAAGGGATGGGATGGGATCCCTGGGATGGGATGGAATCCCTGGGATGGGATCCCTGGGATGGCATGGGATGGGATGGGATGGGATGGGATGGTATGGGAAGGGATGGGATGGGATGGGATGGAAAGGGACGGGATGGGATCCCTGGGATGGGATGGGATCCCTGGGATGGGATCCCTGGGATGGCATGGGATGGGATGGGATGGGATGGGATGGGATGGGATGGGATGGGATGGGATGGGGTGGGATGGGATTGGTTGGGATGGGATGGGATCCCTGGGATGGGATCGGATGGGCTCCCTGGGATGGGATGGGATGGGATCCCTGGGATGGGATGGGATGGGATCCCTGGGATGGTATGGGATCCCTGAGATGGGACGTGTTCACTGGGATGGGATGGGATCCCTGGAATGGGATGGGATGGGATCCCTGGGATGGCATGGGATCCCTGGGATGGGATATGTGGGATGGGATGTGATGGGACGGGATGGGATGGGATGGGATGGGATGGGGTGGGAAGGGATGGGATGGGCTACAATGGGATGGGATGGGATGGGATGGGATGGGATGGGTTTGGATGGGACGGGATCCCTGGGATGGGATGGGATGGGATGGGATGGGATGGGATGGGATGGGATCCCTTGGATGGGATCGGATGGGATGCCTGGGATGGGATGGGATGGGATCCGTGGGATGGGATGTGATCCCTGGAATGGGATGGGGTGAGATGGGATGGGATCCCTGGGATTGGATGGGATGGGATCCCTGGGTTAGGATTGGTTGGGATGGGATACCTGGGATGGGATGGAATCCCTGGGATGAGATCGCTGGGATGGGATGTGATGGGATGGGATGGGATGGGATGGGATGGGATGGGATGGGATGGGATCCCTGCAATGGGATGGGATGGTATGGTATCCCTGGGATGGTGTCCCTGGGATGGGATGGGATGGGATGGGACGGGATGAAATAGGATCCCTGGGATGGTACGGAATGGGATCCCTGGGATGGGATGGGATACCTGGTATGGGATCCCTAGGATGGGATGGGATGGGATGGGATGGGATGGGATGGGATGGGATGGGATGGGATGGGATGGGATGGGATGGGATGGGATGGGATGGGATGGGATAGGATGGAATGGGATGGGGTAGGATGGGATGGGATGGGTTGGGATGGGATAGGTTCCCTGGGATGGGATCCCTGGGATGGGATCTCTGGGATGGGATGGTATACATGGGATGGGATGGGTTGGGATGGGATGGAATCCCTGGGATGGGGACTTGGGGATGGGATCTCTGGTATGGGATCCCTGGGATGGGATGGGATGTGATGGGATGGGATGGGATGGGATGGGATGGGATTGGATGGGATGGGATGGGATGGGATCCCTTGGATGGGATGGGATGGGATCCCTGGGATGGGATGGGATCCCTGGGATGGGATATCTGGGATGGGATGTGATGGGACGGGATGGGATGGGATGGGGTGGGAAGGGTTGGGATGGGCTACAATGGGATGGGATGGGATGGGATGGGATGGGATGGGATGGGATGGGATGGGATGGGATGGGATGGGTTTGGATGGGATGGGATCGCTGGGATGGGATGGGATGGGATACGTGGGATGGGTTGGGATCCCTGGGATGGGATGGGATGGGATGAGATGGGATGGGATGGGATGGGATGGGATGGGGTGGGATGGGATCCCTGGGTTGGGACTGGTTGGGATGGGATACCTGGGATGGGATGGAATCCCTGGGATGAGATCGCTGGGATGGGATGGGATGGGATGGGGTGGGATGGGATGGGACGGGATGGGATGGGATCCCTGCGATGGGATGGGATGGGATGGGATTGGATGGGATGGGGTGGGATGGGATGGGATTGGCTACAATGGGTTGGGATGGGATGGGATCCCTGGGATGGGATGGGATGGGATACCTGGTATGGGATCCCTAGGAAGGGATGGGAGGGGATGGGATGGGATAGGATGGGATGGGATGGGGTAGGATGGGATGGGATGGGTTGGGATGGGATGGGATCCCTGGGATGGGATGGGATCCCTGGGATGGGATCTCTGGGATGGGATGGTATCCATGGGATGGGATGGGTTGGGATGGGATGGAATCCCTGGGATGGGGACCCCGGGATGGGATGGGATCTCTGGTATGGGATCCCAGGGATGGGATGGGATGGGATGGGATGGGATGGGATGGGATGGGATTGGATGGGATGGGATCCCTGGGATGGGATGGGATCCCTGGGATGGGATGGGATGGGATGGGATGGGATGGGATGGGATGGGATGGGATGGGATGGGATGGGATGGGATGGGATGGGATGGGATGGGTTTGGATGGGACGGGATCCCTGGGATGGGATGGGATGCCATGGCATGGGATCCGCGGGATGAGATGGGATGGGATGGGATGGGATGGGATGGGATGGGATGGGATCCCTGGGATGGGATGGGATGGGATCCCTGGGATGGGATGGGATCCCTGGGATGGGATATCTGGGATGGAATGGGATGTGATGGGACGGGATGGGATGGGGTGGGGTGGGAAGGGATGGGATGGGCTACAATGGGATGGGATGGGATGGTATCCTTGGATGGGATGAAATGGGATCCCTGAGATGGGATGCGATCCCTGGGATGGGATGGGATTGGATGGGATGGCATGGGTTGGGATGGGTTGGGAATCCTGGGATGGGATGTTATGGGATCCCTGGGATGAGATGGGATGGGATTGGATCCCTGGGATGGGATGAGATGGGATCCCAGGGATGGGATCCCTGTGATGGGATCCCTGTGATGGGATGGGATCCCTGAGATGGGATGTGTTCACTGGGATGGGATGGGATCCCTGGAATGGGATGGGATGGGATCCCTGAGATGGGATGTGTTCACTGGGATGGGATGGGATCCCTTGGATGGGATGGGATCCCTGGGATGGGATATGTGGGATGGGATGTGATGGGACGGGATGGGATGGGATGGGGTGGGAAGGGATGGGATGGGCTACAATGGGATGGGATGGGATGGGATGGGATGGGATGGGATGGGATAGGATGGGATGGGATGGGATGGGATGGGATGGGATGGAATGGGATGGGATGGGATGGAATGGGATGGGTTTGGATGGCACGGGATCCCTGGGATGGGATGGGATGGGATGCCATGGCATGGGATCCGCGGGATGAGATGGGATGGGATGGGATGGGATGGGATGGGATGGGATGGGATGGGATGGGATGGGATGGGATGGGATGGGATTGGATGGGATGGGATCGGATGGGATCCCTGGGATGGGATGGGATGGGATCCCTGGGATGGGATGGGATCCCTGGGATGGGATATCTGGGATGGGATGTGATGGGACGGGATGGGATGGGGTGGGAAGGGATGGGATGGGCTACAATGGGAAGGGATGGAATGGGATGGGATGGTATCCTTGGATGGGATGGAATGGGATCCCTGAGATGGGATGCGATCCCTGGGTTGGGATATCTGGGATGGGATGTGATGGGACGGGATGGGATGGGATGGGATGGGGTGGGAAGGGATGGGATGGGATGGGCTACAATGGGATGGGATGGGATGGGATCCCTGGGATGGGATGGGATGGGTTTGGATGGGACGGGATCCCTGGGATGGGATGGGATGGGATGCCATGGCATGGGAACCGCGGGATGAGATGGGATGGGATGGGATGGGATGGGATGGGATGGGATGGGATGGGATGGGGTGGGAAGGGATGGGATGGGATGGGATGGGATGGGATGGGATGGGATGGGATGGGATGGGATGGGATGGGAAGGGATGGGATGGGATGGGATGGAAAGGGATGGGATGGGATCCCTGGGATGGGATGGGATGGGATGGGATGGGATGGGATGGGATGGGATGGGATGGGATGGGATGGGATGGGATGGGAAGGGATGGGATGGGATGGGATGGAAAGGGATGGGATGGGATCCCTGGGATGGGATGGGATCCCTGGGATGGGATCCCTGGGATGGCATGGGATGGGATGGGATGGGATGGGATGGGATGGGATGGGATGGGATGGGATGGGATGGGATGGGATGGGGTGGGATGGGATTGGTTGGGATGGGATGGGATCCCTGGGATGGGATCGGATGGGCTCCCTGGGATGGGATGGGATGGGATCCCTGGGATGGTATGGGATCCCTGAGATGGGACGTGTTCACTGGGATGGGATGGGATCCCTGGAATGGGATGGGATGGGATCCCTGGGATGGCATGGGATCCCTGGGATGGGATATGTGGGATGGGATGTGATGGGACGGGATGGGATGGGATGGGATGGGGTGGGAAGGGATGGGATGGGCTACAATGGGATGGGATGGGATGGGATGGGATGGGATGGGATGGGATGGGATGGGATGGGATGGGATGGGATGGGATGGGTTTGGATGGGACGGGATCCCTGGGATGGGATGGGATGGGATGGGATGGGATGGGATGGGATGGGATGGGATGGGAAGGGATGGGATGGGATGGGATGGGATCCCTTGGATGGGATCGGATGGGATGCCTGGGATGGGATGGGATGGGATCCCTGGGTTAGGATTGGTTGGGATGGGATACCTGGGATGGGATGGGATCCCTGGGATGGCATGGGATCCCTGGGATGGGATATGTGGGATGTGATGTGATGTGATGGGATGGGATGGGATGGGATGGGATGGGATGGGATGGGATGGGGTGGGATGGGATTGGTTGGGATGGGATGGGATCCCTGGGATGGGATCGGATGGGCTCCCTGGGATGGGATGGGATGGGATCCCTGGGATTTGATGGGATGGGATCCCTGGGATGGTATGGGATCCCTGAGATGGGATGTGTTCACTGGGATGGGATGGGATCCCTGGAATGGGATGGGATGGGATCCCTGGGATGGCATGGGATCCCTGGGATGGGATATGTGGGATGGGATGTGATGGGACGGGATGGGATGGGATGGGATGGGATGGGGTGGGAAGGGATGGGATGGGCTACAATGGAATGGGATGGGATGGGATGGGATGGGATGGGTTTGGATGGGACGGGATCCCTGGGATGGGATGGGATGGGATGGGATGGGATGGGATGGGATGGGATCCCTTGGATGGGATCGGATGGGATGCCTGGGATGGGATGGGATGGGATCCGTGGGATGGCATGTGATCCCTGGAATGGGATGGGGTGAGATGGGATGGGATGGGATCCCTGGGATTGGATGGGATGGAATCCCTGGGATGAGATCGCTGGGATGGGATGTGATGGGATGGGATGGGTTGGGATGGGATGGGTTCCCTGGGATGGGATGGGATCCCTGGGATGGGATGGGATCCCTGGGATGGGATCTCTGGGATGGGATGGTATCCATGGGATGGGATGGGTTGGGATGGGATGGCATCCCTGGGATGGGGACCCGGGGATGGGATCTCTGGTATGGGATCCCTGGGATGGGATGGGATGGGATGGGATGGGATGGGATGGGATGGGATGGGATGGGATGGGATGGGATGGGATGGGATGGGATGGGATTGGATGGGATGGGAGGGGATGGGATCCCTGGGATGGGATGGGATGGGATCCCTGGGATGGGATCCCTGGGATGGGATATCTGGGATGGGATGTGATGGGACGGGATGGGATGGGGTGGGAAGGGATGGGATGGGCTACAATGGGATGGGATTGGATGGGATGGGATGGGATGGGATGGGATGGGATGGGTTTGGATGGGACGGGATCCCTGGGATGGGATGGGATGGGATGCCATGGCATGGGATCCGCGGGATGAGATGGGATGGGATGGGATGGGATGGGATGGGATCGGATGGGATCCCAGGGATGGGATGGGATGTGATCCCTGGGATGGGATGGGATCCCTGGGATGGGATATCTGGGATGGGATGTGATGGGACGGGATGGGATGGGATGGGGTGGGAAGGGATGGGATGGGATGGGCTACAATGGGATGGGATGGGATGGGATCCCTGGGATGGGATGGGATGGGATGCCATGGCATGGGAACCGCGGGATGAGATGGGATGGGATGGGATGGGATGGGATGGGATGGGATGGGATGGGATGGGATGGGATCGGATGGGATCCCTGGGATGGGATGGGATGGGATCCCTGGGATGGGATGGGATCCCTGGGATGGGATATCTGGGATGGGATGTGATGTGACGGGATGGGATGGGGTGGGGTGGGAAGGGATGGGATGGGCTACAATGGGATGGGATGGGATGGTATCCTTGGATGGGATGGAATGGGATCCCTGAGAGGGGATGCGATCCCTGGGATGGGATGGGATGGGATGGGATGGGATGGTATGGGAAGGGATGGGATGGGATGGGATGGAAAGGGATGGGATGGGATCCCTGGGATGGGATGGAATCCCTGGGATGGGATCCCTGGGATGGCATGGGATGGGATGGGATGGGATGGGATGGGATGGTATGGGAAGGGATGGGATGGGATGGGATGGAAAGGGACGGGATGGGATCCCTGGGATGGGATGGGATCCCTGGGATGGGATCCCTGGGATGGCATGGGATGGGATGGGATGGGATGGGATGGGATGGGATGGGATGGGGTGGGATGGGATTGGTTGGGATGGGATGGGATGGGATCCCTGGGATGGGATCGGATGGGCTCCCTGGGATGGGATGGGATGGGATCCCTGGGATGGGATGGGATGGGATCCCTGGGATGGTATGGGATCCCTGAGATGGGACGTGTTCACTGGGATGGGATGGGATCCCTGGAATGGGATGGGATGGGATCCCTGGGATGGCATGGGATCCCTGGGATGGGATATGTGGGATGGGATGTGATGGGACGGGATGGGATGGGATGGGATGGGATGGGGTGGGAAGGGATGGGATGGGCTACAATGGGATGGGATGGGATGGGATGGGATGGGTTTGGATGGGACGGGATCCCTGGGATGGGATGGGATGGGATGGGATGGGATGGGATGGGATGGGATCCCTTGGATGGGATCGGATGGGATGCCTGGGATGGGATGGGATGGGATCCGTGGGATGGGATGTGATCCCTGGAATGGGATGGGGTGAGATGGGATGGGATCCCTGGGATTGGATGGGATGGGATCCCTGGGTTAGGATTGGTTGGGATGGGATACCTGGGATGGGATGGAATCCCTGGGATGAGATCGCTGGGATGGGATGTGATGGGATGGGATGGGATGGGATGGGATGGGATGGGATGGGATCCCTGCAATGGGATGGGATGGTATGGTATCCCTGGGATGGTGTCCCTGGGATGGGATGGGATGGGATGGGACGGGATGAAATAGGATCCCTGGGATGGTACGGAATGGGATCCCTGGGATGGGATGGGATACCTGGTATGGGATCCCTAGGATGGGATGGGATGGGATGGGATGGGATGGGATGGGATGGGATGGGATGGGATGGGATGGGATGGGATGGGATGGGATAGGATGGAATGGGATGGGGTAGGATGGGATGGGATGGGTTGGGATGGGATAGGTTCCCTGGGATGGGATCCCTGGGATGGGATCTCTGGGATGGGATGGTATACATGGGATGGGATGGGTTGGGATGGGATGGAATCCCTGGGATGGGGACTTGGGGATGGGATCTCTGGTATGGGATCCCTGGGATGGGATGGGATGTGATGGGATGGGATGGGATGGGATGGGATGGGATTGGATGGGATGGGATGGGATGGGATCCCTTGGATGGGATGGGATGGGATCCCTGGGATGGGATGGGATCCCTGGGATGGGATATCTGGGATGGGATGTGATGGGACGGGATGGGATGGGATGGGGTGGGAAGGGTTGGGATGGGCTACAATGGGATGGGATGGGATGGGATGGGATGGGATGGGATGGGATGGGATGGGTTTGGATGGGATGGGATCGCTGGGATGGGATGGGATGGGATACGTGGGATGGGTTGGGATCCCTGGGATGGGATGGGATGGGATGAGATGGGATGGGATGGGATGGGATGGGATGGGGTGGGATGGGATCCCTGGGTTGGGACTGGTTGGGATGGGATACCTGGGATGGGATGGAATCCCTGGGATGAGATCGCTGGGATGGGATGGGATGGGATGGGGTGGGATGGGATGGGACGGGATGGGATGGGATCCCTGCGATGGGATGGGATGGGATGGGATTGGATGGGATGGGGTGGGATGGGATGGGATTGGCTACAATGGGTTGGGATGGGATGGGATCCCTGGGATGGGATGGGATGGGATACCTGGTATGGGATCCCTAGGAAGGGATGGGAGGGGATGGGATGGGATAGGATGGGATGGGATGGGGTAGGATGGGATGGGATGGGTTGGGATGGGATGGGATCCCTGGGATGGGATGGGATCCCTGGGATGGGATCTCTGGGATGGGATGGTATCCATGGGATGGGATGGGTTGGGATGGGATGGAATCCCTGGGATGGGGACCCCGGGATGGGATGGGATCTCTGGTATGGGATCCCAGGGATGGGATGGGATGGGATGGGATGGGATGGGATGGGATGGGATTGGATGGGATGGGATCCCTGGGATGGGATGGGATCCCTGGGATGGGATGGGATGGGATGGGATGGGATGGGATGGGATGGGATGGGATGGGTTTGGATGGGACGGGATCCCTGGGATGGGATGGGATGCCATGGCATGGGATCCGCGGGATGAGATGGGATGGGATGGGATGGGATGGGATGGGATGGGATGGGATGGGATGGGATGGGATCCCTGGGATGGGATGGGATGGGATCCCTGGGATGGGATGGGATCCCTGGGATGGGATATCTGGGATGGAATGGGATGTGATGGGACGGGATGGGATGGGGTGGGGTGGGAAGGGATGGGATGGGCTACAATGGGATGGGATGGGATGGTATCCTTGGATGGGATGAAATGGGATCCCTGAGATGGGATGCGATCCCTGGGATGGGATGGGATTGGATGGGATGGCATGGGTTGGGATGGGTTGGGAATCCTGGGATGGGATGTTATGGGATCCCTGGGATGAGATGGGATGGGATTGGATCCCTGGGATGGGATGAGATGGGATCCCAGGGATGGGATCCCTGTGATGGGATCCCTGTGATGGGATGGGATCCCTGAGATGGGATGTGTTCACTGGGATGGGATGGGATCCCTGGAATGGGATGGGATGGGATCCCTGAGATGGGATGTGTTCACTGGGATGGGATGGGATCCCTTGGATGGGATGGGATCCCTGGGATGGGATATGTGGGATGGGATGTGATGGGACGGGATGGGATGGGATGGGGTGGGAAGGGATGGGATGGGCTACAATGGGATGGGATGGGATGGGATGGGATGGGATGGGATGGGATAGGATGGGATGGGATGGGATGGGATGGGATGGGATGGGATGGAATGGGATGGGATGGGATGGAATGGGATGGGTTTGGATGGCACGGGATCCCTGGGATGGGATGGGATGGGATGCCATGGCATGGGATCCGCGGGATGAGATGGGATGGGATGGGATGGGATGGGATGGGATGGGATGGGATGGGATGGGATGGGATTGGATGGGATGGGATCGGATGGGATCCCTGGGATGGGATGGGATGGGATCCCTGGGATGGGATGGGATCCCTGGGATGGGATATCTGGGATGGGATGTGATGGGACGGGATGGGATGGGGTGGGAAGGGATGGGATGGGCTACAATGGGAAGGGATGGAATGGGATGGGATGGTATCCTTGGATGGGATGGAATGGGATCCCTGAGATGGGATGCGATCCCTGGGTTGGGATGGGATTGGATGGGATGGCATGGGTTGGGATGGGTTGGGAACCCTGGGATGGGATGTTATGGGATCCCTGGGATGAGATGGGATGGGATTGGATCCCTGGGATGGGATGAGATGGGATCCCAGGGATGGGATCCCTGTGATGGGACCCCTGTGATGGGATGGGATCCCTGAGATGGGATGTGTTCACTGGGATGGGATGGGATCCCTGGAATGGGATGGGATGGGATCCCTGAGATGGGATGTGTTCACTGGGATGGGATGGGATCCCTTGGATGGGATGGGATCCCTGGGATGGGATATGTGGGATGGGATGTGATGGGAGGGGATGGGATGGGATGGGGTGGGAAGGGATGGGATGGGCTACAATGGGATGGGATGGGATGGGATGGGATGGGATGGGATGGGATGGGATGGGATGGGATAGGATGGGATGGGATGGGATGGGATGGGATGGAATGGGATGGGATGGGATGGAATGGGATGGGTTTGGATGGCACGGGATCCCTCGGATGGGATGGGATGGGATGGGATGCCATGGCATGGGATCCGCGGGATGAGATGGGATGGGATGGGATGGGATGGGATGGGATGGGATGGGATGGGATGGGATGGGATCGGATGGGATCCCTGGGATGGGATGGGATGGGATCCCTGGGATGGGATGGGATCCCTGGGATGGGATATCTGGGATGGGATGTGATGGGACGGGATGGGATGGGGTGGGAAGGGATGGGATGGGCTACAATGGGAAGGGATGGAATGGGATGGGATGGTATCCTTGGATGGGATGGAATGGGATCCCTGAGATGGGATGCGATCCCTGGGTTGGGATGGGATTGGATGGGATGGCATGGGTTGGGATGGGTTGGGAACCCTGGGATGGGATGTTATGGGATCCCTGGGATGAGATGGGATGGGATTGGATCCCTGGGATGGGATGAGATGGGATCCCAGGGATGGGATCCCTGTGATGGGATCCCTGGGATGGCATGGGATGGGAAGGGATGGGATGGGATGGGATGGGATGGGGTGGGATGGGATTGGTTGGGATGGGATGGGATCCCTGGGATGGGATCGGATGGGCTCCCTGGGATGGGATGGGATCCCTGGGATGGGATGGGATCCCTGAGATGGGATGTGTTCACTGGGATGGGATGGGATCCCTGGAATGGGATGGGATGGGATGGGATGGGATGGGATGGGAAGGGATCCCTGGGATGGGATGGGATCCCTGGGATGGGATGTGTTCACTGGGATGGGATGGGATCCCTGGAATGGGATGGGATGGGATTCCTGGGAAGGGATGGGATGGGATCCCTGGAATGTGATCCCTGGGATAGTATGGGATTCCTGCGTTGGGATCGAATCCCTGGGACGGCATCCGTGAGATGGGATGGGATCTCTGACATGGGATCCCTGGGTGGGATATGATCCCTGGGATGAGATGGGATGGGATGGAATGGGATGGGATCCCTGGGATGGGATGGGATGGGGTGGGATGTTATCCCTGGGATGGGATGGGATCCCTGGGATGGGATGGGATTGGATGCGATGGGATGGGATGGGATGGGATCCCTGGGATGGGATGGAACGGGATGGGATCCCTGGGATGGGATGGGATGCGATGGGATGGGATGGGATGGGGTGGGATCCCTGGGATGGGATGGAACGGGATGGGATCCCTGGGATGGGATGGGATCCCTGGGATGGGATCCATGGGATGGGATGGGTTGGGATGGGTTGGGAACGGTTGGATGGGATCTTATGGGATCCCTGGGATGAGATGGGATGGGATTGGATCCCTGGGATGGGATCGGATGGGCTCCCTGGGATGGGATGGGATGGGATCCCTGGGATGGGATGGGATCCCTGGGATGGGATGTGTTCACTGGGATGGGGTGGGATCCCTGGAATGGGATGGGATGGGATTCCTGGGATGGGATGGGATCCCTGGAATGTGATCCCTGGGATAGTATGGGATTCCTGCGTTGGGATCGAATCCCTGGGATGGCATCCGTGAGATGGGATGGGATCTCTGACATGGGATCCCTGGGATGGGATGTGATCCCTGGAATGTTATCCCTGGGATGGGATGGGATCCCTGGGATGGGATGGAAGACCTGGGATGGTATCCCGGGGATGGAATGGGATGGGATGGGATCCCTGGGATGGGATCCCTGGGATGGGATCCCTGTGATGGGATCCCTGGGATGGGATGGGATGGGATGGGATGGGATGGGATGGGATGGGATGGGACGGGATGGGATGGGATGGGATGGGAAGGGAGGGGATGGGATCCCTGGGATGGGATGGGATCCCTGGGATGGCATGGGATGGGATCGGATGGGATGGGATGGAATGGGATGGGATGGGGTGGGATGGGATTGGTTGGGATGGGATGCGATCCCTGGGATGGTGTGTGATGGGATGGGATGGGATCCCTGGGATGGGATGGGATCCATGGGATGGGATGGGTTGGGATAGGATCTCTGGGATTGGATCCCTGGGATGAGATGGGATCCCTGGGATGGGATCCCTGGGATGGGATGGGATGGGATCCCTGGGATGTTATGGGATCCGTGGGATGTGATGGGATGGGATTCCTGGGATGGGAATCGGTGGGATGGGATGGGATGGGATGGGATCCCTGGGATGGGATAGGATCCCTGTGATGGGATGGGATGGTATCCCTGTGTCTCGGTTTGAAAGACAGGAATGGTCTAAGGAAAGGCAGGAGCCCCTTTTCTGCGATGCAGAGTGCAATCCCCCTCCCTTTTAATTATTTTAGGTCCAATTCAGACACCTTCAGGCAGGAGATATGGGGATGAGAATAACAGTTCTTTACTGGTATTTAACAAAGCAGAAAAAAACAACAACAGCTATAAAAATTGGCAACAGAAACAGTCTAGCTCCACTCCAGTCCCTTCTGGCCGCAGGCCGTCTCCCTGTGCTGTTACCGGTGCTGTGGGGGCAGGGCAGGTCCCGCGCAGTTGAAGAGGGCTGGGTGATGGCGGCCGCGGCCCAGGGGAGAGAGAGGATGGGGAAAGTTACTCCCCCCTCACGGTGTCGGTCGTGGTGCTCAGCAGAGTGTCCGGAGGTAGTAGGGTGAGCTGGGAGAGCCGCGGAGCGATGTCCAAAGGCAGGGAGCGTGGATCTCAGCGCTGGGATGACAGGGGAAGATGCCAGAGCAGAGCCCAGGTTGTCTTCCCACTCCAGGAGCCAAGCGAGAGAGCGTCCTCCGCTCCAGACCCCCCTATCCCACCTTTCCTTTTCCGGTTCCCCCCCCCCTCCCCCTCCAGCCACCCCCCTACGAGAGAACATTATCTGTCGTTTTAAGGTGTAGCCACAATTAATTAGCATAACAATGGGAGAAATTCCACAGAAAGAAAAGCGAAGCATTCAACCCCCAACACCCTGGGATGGGATTGGTTGGGATGGGGTCCCTGGGATGGGATCGGATGGGATGCCTGGGATGGGATGAGATGGGATGGGATCCGTGGGATGGGATGGGATCCCTGGGATACGATGGGGTGAGATGGGATGGGATGGGATGGGATGGGATCCCTGGGATAGGATGGGATGGCATGGGATCCCTGGGTTGGGATTGGTTGGGATGGGATACCTGGGATGGGATGGAATCCCTGGGATGAGATCGCTGGGATGGGATGTCATGGGATGGCATGGGATCCCTGCGATGGGATGGGATGGTATGGTATCCCTGGGATGGTGTCCCTGGGATGGGATGGGATGGGATGGGATGGGATGGGATGGGATGGGATGGGATGGGATGGGATTGGATGGGATGGGATCGGATGGGATCCCTGGGATGGGATGGGATGGGATCCCTGGGATGGGATGGGATCCCTGGGATGGGATATCTGGGATGGGATGTGATGGGACGGGATGGGATGGGATGGGGTGGGAAGGGATGGGATGGGATGTGTTGGGATGGGTTTGGATGGGATGGGATGCCTTGGCATGGGATCCGCGGGATGAGATGGGATGGGATACTTGGGATGGGATGGGATCCCTGGGATGGGATGGGATGAGATGGGATGGGATGGGATGGGATGCAATGGGATGGGATCCATGGGTTGGGATTGGTTGGGATGGGATACGTCGGATGGGATGGAATCCCTGGGATGAGATCGCTGGGATGGGATGGGATGGGATGGGATGGGATGGGACGGGACGGGACGGGACGGGACGGGACGGGATGGGATGGGATAGGATGGGATGGGATGGGATGGGATGGGACGGGATGGGACGGGACGGGACGGGATGGGATGGGATGGGATGGGATGGGATGGGATGGGATGGGATGGGATCCCTGCGATGGGATGGGATGGTATGGTATCCCTGGGATGGTGTCCCTGAGATGGGATGGGATGGGATGGGATGGGATGGGAAGGGATGGGATGGGATGGAAAGGGATGGGATGGGATCCCTGGGATGGGATGGGATCCCTGGGATGGGATCCCTGGGATGGCATGGGATGGGATGGGATGGGATGGGATGGGATGGGATGGGATGGGGTGGGATGGGATTGGTTGGGATGGGATGGGATCCCTGGGATCGGATCGGATGGGCTCCCTGGGATGGGATGGGATGGGATCCCTGGGATGGGATGGGATGGGATCCCTGGGATGGGATGGGATCCCTGAGATGGGATGTGTTCACTGGGATGGGATGGGATCCCTGGAATGGGATGGGATGGGATCCCTGGGATGGCATGGGATCCCTGGGATGGGATATGTGGGATGGGATGTGATGGGAAGGGATGGGATGGGCTACAATGGGATGGGATGTGATGGGACGGGATGGGATGGGATGGGGTGGGAAGGGATGGGATGGGCTACAATGGGATGGGATGGGATGGGATGGGATGGGATGGGATGGGATGGGATGGGATGGGATGGGTTGGGATGGGATGGGGTGGGAGGGGATGGGCTTCAATGGGATGGGATGGGATGGGATGGGATGGGGTGGGATGGGATGGGATTGGCTACAATGGGTTGGGATGGGATGGGATCGTTGGGATGGAATGGGATGGGATGGAATGGGATCTCTGGGATGCGATGGGATACCTGGTATGGGATCCCTAGAATGGGATGGGATGGGATGGAATGGGATGGGATGGGATGGGATGGCATGGCATGGGATCCCTGGGATGAGATGGGCTGGGATGGGATCCCTGGGATGGGATGGGATGGGAATGGGATAGAATGGGATGGGTTGCGATGGGATGGGATGGGATCCCTGGAATGGGATGGGATCCCTGGGATGGGATGGGATGGTATCCCTGGGACGGGATTAGTTGGAATGGGATCCCTTGGATGGGAGGGAATACCTGGCATGAGATAGCAGGGATGATTGGGATGGGATGGGACGGGATGGGATGGGATGGGATGGGATGCGATCCCTGGGATGGGATGGGATGGGATGGGATGGGATGGTACGGCATTTGATGGGATGGGATGGGATGGGATGGGATGGGATCCCTGGGATGGGATGGGATGGGATCCCTGGATTGGGATGGGATCTCTGGGATGGGATCCCGGGAATGGGATGGGATGGGATCCCTGGGATGGGATCCCTGGGATGGGATGGGATGGGATACCTGGGATTGGATGGGATCCCTGGGATGGGATGGGATCCGTGGGATGGGATGGGTTGGGATCCCTGGGATTGGATCCCTGGGACGGGATGGGATCCCTGGCATGGGAGGGGATCCCTGCAAAGGGAAGGGATGGGATTCCTGGGTTGGGAATGGATTGGATGCCTTGGATGGAACGGGATGGGATAGGACACCTGGGATGGGAACAGATGGGATAGGATCCCTGGGATGGGATGGCATCCCTGGGATGGGATGCGATGGGATAGCTGGGATGGGTTGGGATCCCTGGGATGGGATAGGATCCCTGGGATCCCTGCGCTGGGATGGGATGGGATGGGATGGGTTGGGTTTGGATGGGATGGGATCCCTGGGATGGGATGGGATGGGATGGCATGGCATGGGATCCCTGGGATGAGATGGGCTGGGATGGGATCCCTGGGATGGGATGGGATGGGATGGGATGGGAATGGGATAGGATGGGATGGGTTGCGATGGGATGGGATGGGATGGGATCCCTGGAATGGGATGGGATCCCTGGGATGGGATGGGATGGTATCCCTGGGATGGGATTGGTTGGAATGGGATCCCTGGGATGGGATGGAATACCTGGCATGAGATAGCAGGGATGATTGGGATGGGATTGGATGGGATGGGATGGGATGGGATGGGATGGGATCCCTGCTCTGGGATGGGATGGGATCCCTGCGCTGGGATGGGATGGGATCCCTGGGATGGGATGTGTTCACTGGGATGGGATGAAATCCCTGGAATGGGATGGGATGGTATTCCTGGGATGGGATGGGATCCCTGGAATGGGATTCCTGGGATGGGATGGGATCCGTGGGTTGGGATCGAATCCCTGGGATGGCATCCGTGAGATGGGATGGGATCTCTGACATGGGATCCCTGGCATGGGATGTGATCCCTGGGATGAGATGGGATCCCTGGGATGGGAAGGGATGGGATGGGAAGGGATGGGATTGGATGGGATCCCTGGGATGGGATGGGATCCCTGGGATGGGATGGGATCCCTGTGATGGGATGGGATGGTATCCCTGGGATGGGATTGGTTGGGATGGGATCCCTGGGATTGGATGGAATATCTGGCATGAGATAGCAGGGATGATATGGGATGGGATGGGATGGGATGGGATGGGATGGGATGGGATGGGATGGGATCCCTGCTATGGGATGAGATGGGATACCTGCTATGGGATGGGACGGGACCCCTGCGCTGTGATGGGATGGGATCCCTGGGATGGGATGCCTGGGATGGGTTCGGATGGGATTGCATGGGATGGGATGGGATCCCTGGGATGGCTTGGGATCCCTGGTATGGGGTTGTGTTCACTGGGATGGGATGGGATGGGATGGGTTTGGATGGGATGGGATCCCTGGAATGGGATGGGATGGCATGGCATGGGATCCCTGGAATGGGATGGGATGGCATGGCATGGGATCCCTGGGATGAGATGGGCTGGGATGGGATCCCTGGTATGGGATGGGATGGGATGGGATGGGATGGGATCGGATGGGATCCCTGCTATGGGATGGGATGGGATCTTTGCTATGGGATGGGATGGGATGGGATCCCTGCGCTGGGATGGAATGCGATCCCTGGGATGGGATACCTGGGATGGGTTCGGATGGGATTGGATGGGATGGGATGGGATCCCTGGGATGGGATGGAATCCCTGGAATGGGATGGGATGGGATTCCTGGGATGGGATGGGATGGGATCCCTGCGCTGGGATGGGATGGGATGGGATGGGTTTGGATGGGATGGGATCCCTGGGATGGGATGGGATGGGATGGCATGGCATGGGAACCCTGTGATGAGATGGGCTGGGATGGGATCCCTGGGATGGGATGGGATGGGAATGGGATAGGATGGGATGGGTTGCGATGGGATGGGATGGGATGGGATCCCTGGAATGGGATGGGATCCCTGGGATGGGGTGGGATGGTATCCCTGGGATGGGATTGGTTGGGATGGGATGGGATGGGAAGGGATCCCTGGGATGGGATGGGATGGGATGGGATCCCTGGGATGGCAGGGGATCCCTGGGATGGGAGCAGATCCCTGGGATGGGATGGGATGGAATGGGATGGGATGGGATAGGATGGGATGGGATGGGACGGCATTTGATGGGATGGGATGGGATGGGATGGGATGGGATGGGATGGGATGGGATGGGATGGGATGGGATGGGATGGGTTGGGATCCCTGGGATGGGATGGGATCCCTGGGATGGGATCCCGGCGATGGGATGGGATGGGATGGGATCCGTGGGATGGGATGGGATCTCTGGGATGGGATCCCTGGGATGGGATGGGATCTCTGGTATGGGTTGGGATCCCTGGGATTGGATCCCTGGGACGGGATGGGATGCCTGGCATGGGAGGGGATCCCTGGAAAGGGAAGGGATGGGATTCCTGGGTTGGGAATGGATTGGATCCCTTGGATGGAACGGGATGGTATAGGATACCTGGGATGGGAACAGATGGGATAGGATCCCTGGCATGGGATGGAATCCCTGGGATGGGATGGGATAGCTGGGATGAGATGGGATCCCTGGGATGGGATGGGTTGGGATCCCTGGGATGGGATGGGATCCCTTGAAAGGGAAGGGATGGGATTCCTGGGTTGGGAATGGATGGGATCCCTTGGATGGGACGGGATGGGATGGGATCCCTGGGATGGGATGGGATGGGAATGGGATAGGATGGGATGGGATGGGATGGGTTTGGATGGGATGGGATCCCTGGGATGGGATGGGATGGGATGGGAATGGGATAGGATGGGATGGGTTGGGATGGGATGGGATGGGATCCCTGGGATGGGATGGCATCCCTGGGATGGGATGGGATGGTATCCCTGGGATGGGATTGGTGGGGATGGGATCCCTGGGATGGGATCCCTGGGATTGGATCCATGGGATGGGATGGGTTGGGAACCGTTTGATGGGATCTTATGGGATCCCTGGGATGAGATGGGATGGGATTCCTGGGATGGGATGGGATGGGATCCCTGCAATGGGATTCCTGGGATGGGATGGGATCCCTGGGTTGGGATCGAATCCCTGGGATGGCATCCGTGAGATGGGATGGGATCTCTGACATGGGAACCCTGGCATGGGATGTGATCCCTGGGATGAGATGGGATGGGATGGAATGGAATTGGATCCTTGGGATGGGATGGGATCCCTGGGATGTTACCCCTGGGATGGGTTGTTATCCCTGGGATGGGATGGGATGGGAAGGGATGGGATGGTTTGGGATCCCTGGGATGGGATGGGATCCCTGGGATCTGATCCCTGGGATGGGATGGGATGGGATCCGTGGGATGGGATGGGATGGGATCTCTGGGATGGGATCCCTGGGACGGGATGGGATCCCTGGCATGGGAGGGGATCCCTGGAAAGGGAAGGGATGGCATTCCTGGGTTGGGAATGGATTGGATCCCTTGGATGGAACGGGATGGTATAGGATACCTGGGATGGGAACAGATGGGATAGGATCCCTGGCATGGGATGGAATCCCTGGGATGGGATGGGATAGCTGGGATGAGATGGGATCCCTGGGATGGGATGGGTTGGGATCCCTGGGATGGGATGGGATCCCTTGAAAGGGAAGGGATGGGATTCCTGGGTTGGGAATGGATGGGATCCCTTGGATGGGACGGAATGGGATGGGATGGGATGGGAATGGGATAGGATGGGATGGGATGGGATGGGATGGGTTTGGATGGGATGGGATCCCTGGGATGGGATGGGATGGGATGGGATGGGATGGGATGGGAATGGGATAGGATGGGATGGGTTGGGATGGGATGGGATGGGATCCCTGGGATGGGATGGGATCCCTGGGATGGGATGGGATGGTATCCCTGGGATGGGATTGGTGGGGATGGGATCCCTGGGATGGGATCCCTGGGATTGGATCCATGGGATGGGATGGGTTGGGAACCGTTTGATGGGATCTTATGGGATCGCTGGGATGAGATGGGATGGGATTCCTGGGATGGGATGGGATGGGATCCCTGGAATGGGATTCCTGGGATGGGATGGGATCCCTGGGTTGGGATCGAATCCCTGGGATGGCATCCGTGAGATGGGATGGGATCTCTGACATGGGATCCCTGGCATGGGATGTGATCCCTGGGATGAGATGGGATGGGATGGAATGGAATTGGATCCTTGGGATGGGATGGGATCCCTGGGATGTTATCCCTGGGATGGGTTGTTATCCCTGGGATGGGATGGGATGGGAAGGGATGGGAGGGGATGAGATCCCTGGGATTGGATCCCTGGGGTGAGATGGAATACCTGGCATGAGATAGCAGGGATGATATGGGATGGGATGGGATGGGATCTCTGGGATGGGATGGGATCCCTGGGATGGGATACCTGGGATGGGTTCGGATGGGATTGGATGGGATGGGATGGGATCCCCGGGATGGGATGGGATCCCTGGGATGGGATGTGTTCACTGGGATGGGATGGGATCCCTGGAATGGGATGGGGTGGGATGGGATTGGATGGGATGGGATGGGATGCGATCCCTGGGATGGGATGGGATGGGATGGGATGGGATCCCTGGGATGGGATGGGATCCCTGGGATGGGATGGGATGGGATCCCTGGGATGGGAACAGATGAAATGGGACCCCCGGGATGGGATGGAATCCCTGGGATGGGATAGCTGGGATGGGTTGGGATCCCTGGGATGGGATGGGATCCCTGGGATGGGTTGGGATCCCTGGGATGGGATGGGATGGGATGGGATGGGATGGGATGGGATGGGATGGGATGGGATGGGATAGGATGGGATGGGATAGGATGGGATGGGATGGGATGGGATGGGATGGGATGGGATGGGATGGGATGGGATGGGATGGGATGGGATAGGATGGGATGGGATAGGATGGGATGAGATGGGATGGGATGGGATGGGATGGGATCCCTGGGATGGGATGGGATCCCTGGATTGGGATGGGATCCCTGGGATGGGATGGGATCCGTGGGATGGGATGGGATCCGTGGGATGGGATGGGATGGGATCCCTGGGATGTGATGGGATCCCTGGGATGGGATGGGATCTCTGGTATGGGTTGGGATCCCTGGGATTGGATCCCTGGGATGGGATGAGATCCCTGGAATGGGATGGGATCCCTGGAAAGGGAAGGGATGGGATTCCTGGGTTGGGAATGGTTGGGATCCCTTGGATGGGATGGGATGGGATGGGAATGGGATAGGATGGGATGGGATGGGATGGGTTTGGATGGGATGGGATCCCTGGGATGGGATGGGATGGGATGGGATGGGATGGCATGGGATGGCATGGGATGGCATGGCATGGGATCCCTGGGATGAGATGGGCTGGGATGGGATCCCCGGGATGGGATGGGATGGGATTGGATGGGATGGTATGGTATGGTATGGGATGGGATGGGATGGGATGGGAATGGGATAGGATGGGACGGGTTGGGATAGGATGGGATGTGTTGGGATGGGATGGGATGGGATGGGATGGGATGGGATCCCTGGGATGGGATGGGATCCCTGGGATGGGATGGGATGGGATCCCTGGGATGGGATGGGATGGCATCCTTGGGATGGAATTGGTTGGGATGGGATCCCTGGGATGGGATGGAATACCTGGCATGAGATAGCAGGGATGATATGGGATGGGATGGGATGGGATGGGATCCCTGGGATGGGATGGGATGGGATCCCTGCTATGGGATGGGATGGGATCCCTGCGCTGGGATGGGATGGGATCCCTGGGATGGGATACCTGGGATGGGTTCGGATGGGATTGGATGGGATGGGATCCCTGGAATGGGATGGGATCCCTGGGATGGGATGTGTTCACTGGGATGGGATGGGATGGGTTTGGATGGGATGGGATCCCTGGGATGGGATGGGATGGGATGGCATGGCATGGGATCCCTGGGATGAGATGGGCTGGGATGGGATCCCTGGGATGGGATCCCTGGGATGGGATGGGATAGGATGGGATGGGATGGGATCCCTGGGATGGGATGGGATCCCTGGATTGGGATGGGATCCCTGGGATGGGATGGGATCCGTGGGATGGGATGGGATCCGTGGGATGGGATGGGATGGGATCCCTGGGATGGGATGGGATCCCTGGGATGGGATCTCTGGTATGGGTTGGGATCCCTGGGATTGGATCCCTGGGATGGGATCCCTGGAATGGGATGGGATCGCTGGAAAGGGAAGGGATGGGATTCCTGGGTTGGGAATGGATGGGATCCCTAGGATGGGATGGGATGGGATGGGATGGGATGGGATGGGAGGGAATGGGATAGGATGGGATGGGATGGGATGGGTTTGGATGGGATGGCATGGCATGGGATCCCTGGGATGAGATGGGCTGGGATGGGATCCCTGGGATGGGATGGGATGGGATGGGATGGGATAGGATGGGATTCGAATGGGATAGGATGGGATGGGTTGGGATAGGATGGGATGGGTTGGGATCGGATGGGATGGGATGGGATGGGATGGGATGGGATGGGATCCCTGGGATGGGATCCCTGGGATGGGATGGGATCCCTGGGATGGGATGGGATGGTATCCCTGGGATGGAATTGGTTGGGATGGGATCCCTGGGATGGGATGGAATACCTGGCATGAGATAGCAGGGATGATATGGGATGGGATGGGATGGGATGGGATGGGATGGGATCCCTGCTATGGGATGGGATGGGATCCCTGCTATGGGATGGGATGGGACCCCTGCGCTGGGATGGGATGGGATCCCTAGGATGGGATGCCTGGGATGGGATCCATGGGATGGGATGGGTTGGGATGGGTTGGGAACGGTTTGATGGGATCTTATGGGATCCCTGGGATGAGATGGGGTGGGATTGGATCCCTGGGATGGGATGAGATGGGATCCTAGGGATGGGATCCCTGGAATGTGATCCCTCGTATGGGATGGGGTCCCTGGGATGGAATGGAATCTCTGGGATGGGATGGGATGGGTTTGGATGGGATGGGATCTCTGGGATGGGATGGCATGGCATGGCATGGGATCCCTGGGATGAGATGGGCTGTGATGGGATCCCTGGGATGGGATGGGATGGGATGGGATGGGATGGGATGGGATGGGATGGCATGGGATGGGATGGAATGGGATGGGATGGGATGGGATGGGAATGGGATAGGATGGGATGGGTTCGGATGGGATCCATGGGATGGGATGGGATCCCTGGGATGGGATGGGATGGGATGGGATGGGATGGGATGGGATGGGATGGGATGGGATGGCATGGGATGGGATGGGTTGGGATGGGATAGGATCCCTGGGATGGGATGGGATGGGATCCCTGCTATGGGATGGGATGGGATCCCTGCTATGGGATGGGATGGGACCCCTGCGCTGGGATGGGATGGGATCCCTGGGATGGGATACCTGGGATGGGTTCGGATGGGATTGGATGGGATGGGATGGGATCCCTGGGATGGGTTGGGATCCCTGGGATGGAATGTGTTCACTGGGATGGGATGGGACGGGTTTGGATGTGATGGGATCCCTGGGATGGGATGGGATGGCATGGCATGGGATCCCTGGGATGAGATGGGATGGGATGGGATGGGATTGGATGGGATGGGAACCCTGGGATGGGATGGGATGGGATGGCATGGCATGGGATCCCTGGGATGAGATGGGCTGGGATGGGATCCCTGGGATGGGATGGGATGGGATGGGATGGGATGGGATGGGATGGGATCCCTGGGATGGGATAGGATCCCTGGGATCCCTGCGCTGGGATGGGATGGGACGGGATGGGATGGGTTTGCATGGGATGGGATCCCTGGGATGGGATGGGATGGGATGGGATGGGATGGCATGGCATGGGATCCCTGGGATGAGATGGGCTGGGATGGGATCCCTGGGATGGGATGGGATGGGAATGGGATAGGATGGGATGGATTGCGATGGGATGGGATGGGATCCCTGGAATGGGATGGGATCCCTGGGATGGGATGGGATGGTATCCCTGGGATGGGATTGGTTGGAATGGGATCCCTGGGATGGGATGGAATACCTGGCATGAGATAGCAGGGATGATTGGGATGGGATGGGATGGGACGGGATGGGATGGGATGGGATGGGATGGGATGGGATCCCTGGGATGGTATGTGATCCCTGGGATGGGATCCCTGGGATGGGATCCATGGGATGGGATGGGTTGGGATGGGTTGGGAACCGTTTGATGGGATCTTATGGGATCCCTGTGATGAGATGGGATGGGATTGGATCCCTGGGATGGGATGAGATGGGATCCTAGGGATGGGATCCCTGGAATGTGACCCCTCGTATGGGATGGGATCCCTGGGATGGGATGGAATCCCTGGGATGGGATCCCTGGGATGGGATGGGATGGGATGGGATGGGATGGGATGGGATGGAATGGGATGGGAAGGGATGGGATGGGCTGGGAAGGGATGGGATGGGATCCCTGGGATGGGATGGGATCCCTGGGACGGCATGGGATGGGATGGGATGGGTTGGGATGGGATGGGATGGGATGGGATGGGATGGGATGGGATGGAATGGAATGGAATGGGATGGGATGGGGTGGGATGGGATTGGATGGGATGGGATGCGATCCCTGGGATGGGATGGGATGGGATGGGATGGGATGGTACGGCATTTGATGGGATGGGATGGGATGGGATGGGATGGGATGGGATGGGATGGGATCCCTGGGATGGGATCCCTGGGATGGGATGGGATGGGATCCCTGGATTGGGATGGGATCCCGGGGATGGGATCCCGGGGATGGGATGGGATGGGATGGGATGGGATCCCTGGGATGGAATGGGATGGGATAGGATACCTGGGATGGGAACAGATGGGATAGGATCCCTGGGATGGGATGGAATCCCTGGGATGGGATGGGATAGCTGGGATGAGATGGGATCCCTGGGATGGGATGGGTTGGATCCCTGGGATGGGATAGGATGGGATCCCTGGGATGGGATGGGATGGCATCCTTGGGATGGAATTGGTTGGGATGGGATACCTGGGATGGGTTCGGATGGGATTGCATGGGATGGGATCCCTGGAATGGGATGGGATCCCTGGGATGGGATGTGTTCACTGGGATGGGATGGGATGGGTTTGGATGGGATGGGATCCCTGGGATGGGATGGGATGGGATGGGATGGCATGGCATGGGATCCCTGGGATGAGATGGGCTGGGATGGGATCCCTGGGATGGGATCCCTGGGATGGGATGGGATAGGATGGGATGGGATGGGATCCCTGGGATGGGATGGGATGGGATCCCTGGATTGGGATGGGATCCCTGGGATGGGATGGGATCCGTGGGATGGGATGGGATCCGTGGGATGGGATGGGATGGGATCCCTGGGATGGGATGGGATCCCTGGGATGGGATCTCTGGTATGGGTTGGGATCCCTGGGATTGGATCCCTGGGATGGGATCCCTGGAATGGGATGGGATCGCTGGAAAGGGAAGGGATGGGATTCCTGGGTTGGGAATGGATGGGATCCCTAGGATGGGATGGGATGGGATGGGATGGGATGGGATGGGATGGGATGGGAGGGAATGGGATAGGATGGGATGGGATGGGATGGGTTTGGATGGGATGGCATGGCATGGGATCCCTGGGATGAGATGGGCTGGGATGGGATCCCTGGGATGGGATGGGATGGGATGGGATGGGATGGGATGGGATGGGATTCGAATGGGATAGGATGGGATGGGTTGGGATAGGATGGGATGGGTTGGGATCGGATGGGATGGGATGGGATGGGATGGGATGGGATGGGATGGGATCCCTGGGATGGGATCCCTGGGATGGGATGGGATCCCTGGGATGGGATGGGATGGTATCCCTGGGATGGAATTGGTTGGGATGGGATCCCTGGGATGGGATGGAATACCTGGCATGAGATAGCAGGGATGATATGGGATGGGATGGGATGGGATGGGATGGGATGGGATGGGATGGGATGGGATGGGATGGGATGGGATCCCTGCTATGGGATGGGATGGGATCCCTGCTATGGGATGGGATGGGACCCCTGCGCTGGGATGGGATGGGATCCGTAGGATGGGATGCCTGGGATGGGATCCATGGGATGGGATGGGTTGGGATGGGTTGGGAACGGTTTGATGGGATCTTATGGGATCCCTGGGATGAGATGGGGTGGGATTGGATCCCTGGGATGGGATGAGATGGGATCCTAGGGATGGGATCCCTGGAATGTGATCCCTCGTATGGGATGGGGTCCCTGGGATGGAATGGAATCCCTGGGATGGGATGGGATGGGTTTGGATGGGATGGGATCTCTGGGATGGGATGGGATGGGATGGGATGGGATGGCATGGCATGGCATGGGATCCCTGGGATGAGATGGGCTGTGATGGGATCCCTGGGATGGGATGGGATGGGATGGGATGGGATGGGATGGGATGGGATGGGATGGGATGGCATGGGATGGGATGGAATGGGATGGGATGGGATGGGATGGGAATGGGATGGGATGGGATGGGTTCGGATGGGATCCATGGGATGGGATGGGATCCCTGGGATGGGATGGGATGGGATGGGATGGGATGGGATGGCATGGGATGGGATGGGTTGGGATGGGATAGGATCCCTGGGATGGGATGGGATGGGATCCCTGCTATGGGATGGGATGGGATCCCTGCTATGGGATGGGATGGGACCCCTGCGCTGGGATGGGATGGGATCCCTGGGATGGGATACCTGGGATGGGTTCGGATGGGATTGGATGGGATGGGATCCCTGGGATGGGTTGGGATCCCTGGGATGGAATGTGTTCACTGGGATGGGATGGGACGGGTTTGGATGTGATGGGATCCCTGGGATGGGATGGGATGGCATGGCATGGGATCCCTGGGATGAGATGGGATGGGATGGGATGGGATTGGATGGGATGGGAACCCTGGGATGGGATGGGATGGGATGGCATGGCATGGGATCCCTGGGATGAGATGGGCTGGGATGGGATCCCTGGGATGGGATGGGATGGGATGGGATGGGATGGGATGGGATCCCTGGGATGGGATAGGATCCCTGGGATCCCTGCGCTGGGATGGGATGGGACGGGATGGGATGGGTTTGCATGGGATGGGATCCCTGTGATGGGATGGGATGGGATGGGATGGGATGGGATGGCATGGCATGGGATCCCTGGGATGAGATGGGCTGGGATGGGATCCCTGGGATGGGATGGGATCCCTGAGATGGGATGTGTTCACTGGGATGGGATGGGATCCCTGGAATGGGATGGGATGGGATCCCTGGGATGGCATGGGATCCCTGGGATGGGATATGTGGGATGGGATGTGATGGGAAGGGATGGGCTACAATGGGATGGGATGTGATGGGACGGGATGGGATGGGATGGGGTGGGAAGGGATGGGATGGGCTACAATGGGATGGGATGGGATGGGATGGGATGGGATGGGATGGGATGGGATGGGATGGGATGGGATGGGATGGGATGGGTTGGGATGGGATGGGGTGGGAGGGGATGGGCTTCAATGGGATGGGATGGGATGGGATGGGATGGGGTGGGATGGGATGGGATTGGCTACAATGGGTTGGGATGGGATGGGATCGTTGGGATGGAATGGGATGGGATGGAATGGGATCTCTGGGATGCGATGGGATACCTGGTATGGGATCCCTAGAATGGGATGGGATGGGATGGAATGGGATGGGATGGGATGGGATGGCATGGCATGGGATCCCTGGGATGAGATGGGCTGGGATGGGATCCCTGGGATGGGATGGGATGGGAATGGGATAGAATGGGATGGGTTGCGATGGGATGGGATGGGATCCCTGGAATGGGATGGGATCCCTGGGATGGGATGGGATGGTATCCCTGGGACGGGATTAGTTGGAATGGGATCCCTTGGATGGGAGGGAATACCTGGCATGAGATAGCAGGGATGATTGGGATGGGATGGGACGGGATGGGATGGGATGGGATGGGATGCGATCCCTGGGATGGGATGGGATGGGATGGGATGGGATGGTACGGCATTTGATGGGATGGGATGGGATGGGATGGGATGGGATCCCTGGGATGGGATGGGATGGGATCCCTGGATTGGGATGGGATCTCTGGGATGGGATCCCGGGAATGGGATGGGATGGGATCCCTGGGATGGGATCCCTGGGATGGGATGGGATGGGATACCTGGGATTGGATGGGATCCCTGGGATGGGATGGGATCCGTGGGATGGGATGGGTTGGGATCCCTGGGATTGGATCCCTGGGACGGGATGGGATCCCTGGCATGGGAGGGGATCCCTGCAAAGGGAAGGGATGGGATTCCTGGGTTGGGAATGGATTGGATGCCTTGGATGGAACGGGATGGGATAGGACACCTGGGATGGGAACAGATGGGATAGGATCCCTGGGATGGGATGGCATCCCTGGGATGGGATGGGATGGGATAGCTGGGATGGGTTGGGATCCCTGGAATGGGATAGGATCCCTGGGATCCCTGCGCTGGGATGGGATGGGATGGGATGGGTTGGGTTTGGATGGGATGGGATCCCTGGGATGGGATGGGATGGGATGGCATGGCATGGGATCCCTGGGATGAGATGGGCTGGGATGGGATGGGAATGGGATAGGATGGGATGGGTTGCGATGGGATGGGATGGGATGGGATCCCTGGAATGGGATGGGATCCCTGGGATGGGATGGGATGGGATGGTATCCCTGGGATGGGATTGGTTGGGATGGGATCCCTGGGATGGGATGGAATACCTGGCATGAGATAGCAGGGATGATTGGGATGGGATTGGATGGGATGGGATGGGATGGGATGGGATGGGATCCCTGCTCTGGGATGGGATGGGATCCCTGCGCTGGGATGGGATGGGATCCCTGGGATGGGATGTGTTCACTGGCATGGGATGAAATCCCTGGAATGGGATGGGATGGTATTCCTGGGATGGGATGGGATCCCTGGAATGGGATTCCTGGGATGGGATGGGATCCGTGGGTTGGGATCGAATCCCTGGGATGGCATCCGTGAGATGGGATGGGATCTCTGACATGGGATCCCTGGCATGGGATGTGATCCCTGGGATGAGATGGGATCCCTGGGATGGGAAGGGATGGGATGGGAAGGGATGGGATTGGATGGGATCCCTGGGATGGGATGGGATCCCTGGGATGGGATGGGATCCCTGTGATGGGATGGGATGGTATCCCTGGGATGGGATTGGTTGGGATGGGATCCCTGGGATTGGATGGAATATCTGGCATGAGATAGCAGGGATGATATGGGATGGGATGGGATGGGATGGGATGGGATGGGATGGGATGGGATGGGATGGGATCCCTGCTATGGGATGAGATGGGATACCTGCTATGGGATGGGACGGGACCCCTGCGCTGTGATGGGATGGGATCCCTGGGATGGGATGCCTGGGATGGGTTCGGATGGGATTGGATGGGATGGGATGGGATCCCTGGGATGGCTTGGGATCCCTGGTATGGGGTTGTGTTCACTGGGATGGGATGGGATGGGATGGGTTTGGATGGGATGGGATCCCTGGAATGGGATGGGATGGCATGGCATGGGATCCCTGGAATGGGATGGGATGGCATGGCATGGGATCCCTGGGATGAGATGGGCTGGGATGGGATCCCTGGGATGGGATGGGATGGGATGGGATGGGATGGGATGGGATGGGATGGGATGGGATGGGATGGGATGGGATGGGATCGGATGGGATCCCTGCTATGGGATGGGATGGGATCTTTGCTATGGGATGGGATGGGATGGGATCCCTGCGCTGGGATGGAATGCGATCCCTGGGATGGGATACCTGGGATGGGTTCGGATGGGATTGGATGGGATGGGATGGGATCCCTGGGATGGGATGGAATCCCTGGAATGGGATGGGATGGGATTCCTGGGATGGGATGGGATGGGATCCCTGCGCTGGGATGGGATGGGATGGGATGGGTTTGGATGGGATGGGATCCCTGGGATGGGATGGGATGGGATGGCATGGCATGGGAACCCTGTGATGAGATGGGCTGGGATGGGATCCCTGGGATGGGATGGGATGGGAATGGGATAGGATGGGATGGGTTGCGATGGGATGGGATGGGATGGGATCCCTGGAATGGGATGGGATCCCTGGGATGGGGTGGGATGGTATCCCTGGGATGGGATTGGTTGGGATGGGATGGGATGGGAAGGGATCCCTGGGATGGGATGGGATGGGATGGGATCCCTGGGATGGCAGGGGATCCCTGGGATGGGAGCAGATCCCTGGGATGGGATGGGATGGAATGGGATGGGATGGGATAGGATGGGATGGGATGGGACGGCATTTGATGGGATGGGATGGGATGGGATGGGATGGGATGGGATGGGATGGGATGGGATGGGATGGGTTGGGATCCCTGGGATGGGATGGGATCCCTGGGATGGGATCCCGGCGATGGGATGGGATGGGATGGGATCCGTGGGATGGGATGGGATCTCTGGGATGGGATCCCTGGGATGGGATGGGATCTCTGGTATGGGTTGGGATCCCTGGGATTGGATCCCTGGGACGGGATGGGATGCCTGGCATGGGAGGGGATCCCTGGAAAGGGAAGGGATGGGATTCCTGGGTTGGGAATGGATTGGATCCCTTGGATGGAACGGGATGGTATAGGATACCTGGGATGGGAACAGATGGGATAGGATCCCTGGCATGGGATGGAATCCCTGGGATGGGATGGGATAGCTGGGATGAGATGGGATCCCTGGGATGGGATGGGTTGGGATCCCTGGGATGGGATGGGATCCCTTGAAAGGGAAGGGATGGGATTCCTGGGTTGGGAATGGATGGGATCCCTTGGATGGGACGGAATGGGATGGGATGGGATGGGATGGGAATGGAATTGGATCCTTGGGATGGGATGGGATCCCTGGGATGTTATCCCTTGGATGGGTTGTTATCCCTGGGATGGGATGGGATGGGAAGGGATGGGAGGGGATGAGATCCCTGGGATTGGATCCCTGGGATGAGATGGAATACCTGGCATGAGATAGCAGGGATGATATGGGATGGGATGGGATGGGATCTCTGGGATGGGATGGGATCCCTGGGATGGGATACCTGGGATGGGTTCGGATGGGATTGGATGGGATGGGATGGGATCCCCGGGATGGGATGGGATCCCTGGGATGGGATGTGTTCACTGGGATGGGATGGGATCCCTGGAATGGGATGGGGTGGGATGGGATTGGATGGGATGGGATGGGATGCGATCCCTGGGATGGGATGGGATGGGATCCCTGGGATGGGAACAGATGAAATGGGACCCCCGGGATGGGATGGAATCCCTGGGATGGGATAGCTGGGATGGGTTGGGATCCCTGGGATGGGATGGGATCCCTGGGATGGGTTGGGATCCCTGGGATGGGATGGGATGGGATGGGATGGGATAGGATGGGATGGGATAGGATGGGATGGGATGGGATGGGATGGGATGGGATGGGATGGGATGGGATGGGATGGGATGGGATGGGATGGGATGGGATGGGATGGGATAGGATGGGATGGGATAGGATGGGATGAGATGGGATGGGATGGGATGGGATGGGATCCCTGGGATGGGATGGGATCCCTGGATTGGGATGGGATCCCTGGGATGGGATGGGATCCGTGGGATGGGATGGGATCCGTGGGATGGGATGGGATGGGATCCCTGGGATGTGATGGGATCCCTGGGATGGGATGGGATCTCTGGTATGGGTTGGGATCCCTGGGATTGGATCCCTGGGATGGGATGAGATCCCTGGAATGGGATGGGATCCCTGGAAAGGGAAGGGATGGGATTCCTGGGTTGGGAATGGTTGGGATCCCTTGGATGGGATGGGATGGGATGGGATGGGAATGGGATAGGATGGGATGGGATGGGATGGGTTTGGATGGGATGGGATCCCTGGGATGGGATGGGATGGGATGGGATGGGATGGCATGGGATGGCATGGGATGGCATGGCATGGGATCCCTGGGATGAGATGGGCTGGGATGGGATCCCCGGGATGGGATGGGATGGGATTGGATGGTATGGTATGGTATGGTATGGTATGGGATGGGATGGGATGGGATGGGAATGGGATAGGATGGGACGGGTTGGGATAGGATGGGATGTGTTGGGATGGGATGGGATGGGATGGGATGGGATGGGATGGGATGGGATCCCTGGGATGGGATGGGATCCCTGGGATGGGATGGGATGGCATCCTTGGGATGGAATTGGTTGGGATGGGATCCCTGGGATGGGATGGAATACCTGGCATGAGATAGCAGGGATGATATGGGATGGGATGGGATGGGATGGGATCCCTGGGATGGGATGGGATGGGATCCCTGCTATGGGATGGGATGGGATCCCTGCGCTGGGATGGGATGGGATCCCTGGGATGGGATACCTGGGATGGGTTCGGATGGGATTGGATGGGATGGGATCCCTGGAATGGGATGGGATCCCTGGGATGGGATGTGCTCACTGGGATGGGATGGGATGGGTTTGGATGGGATGGGATCCCTGGGATGGGATGGGATGGGATGGGATGGCATGGCATGGGATCCCTGGGATGAGATGGGCTGGGATGGGATCCCTGGGATGGGATCCCTGGGATGGGATGGGATAGGATGGGATGGGATGGGATCCCTGGGATGGGATGGGATCCCTGGATTGGGATGGGATCCCTGGGATGGGATGGGATCCGTGGGATGGGATGGGATCCGTGGGATGGGATGGGATGGGATCCCTGGGATGGGATGGGATCCCTGGGATGGGATCTCTGGTATGGGTTGGGATCCCTGGGATTGGATCCCTGGGATGGGATCCCTGGAATGGGATGGGATCGCTGGAAAGGGAAGGGATGGGATTCCTGGGTTGGGAATGGATGGGATCCCTAGGATGGGATGGGATGGGATGGGATGGGATGGGATGGGATGGGATGGGATGGGATGGGATGGGATGGGATGGGAGGGAATGGGATAGGATGGGATGGGATGGGTTTGGATGGGATGGCATGGCATGGGATCCCTGGGATGAGATGGGCTGGGATGGGATCCCTGGGATGGGATGGGATGGGATGGGATGGGATGGGATGGGATGGGATGGGATTCGAATGGGATAGGATGGGATGGGTTGGGATAGGATGGGATGGGTTGGGATCGGATGGGATGGGATGGGATGGGATGGGATGGGATCCCTGGGATGGGATCCCTGGGATGGGATGGGATCCCTGGGATGGGATGGGATGGGTTCGGATGGGATCCATGGGATGGGATGGGATCCCTGGGATGGGATGGGATGGGATGGGATGGGATGGGATGGGATGGCATGGGATGGGATGGGTTGGGATGGGATAGGATCCCTGGGATGGGATGGGATCCCTGCTATGGGATGGGATGGGATCCCTGCTATGGGATGGGATGGGACCCCTGCGCTGGGATGGGATGGGATCCCTGGGATGGGATACCTGGGATGGGTTCGGATGGGATTGGATGGGATGGGATGGGATCCCTGGGATGGGTTGGGATCCCTGGGATGGAATGTGTTCACTGGGATGGGATGGGACGGGTTTGGATGTGATGGGATCCCTGGGATGGGATGGGATGGCATGGCATGGGATCCCTGGGATGAGATGGGATGGGATGGGATGGGATTGGATGGGATGGGAACCCTGGGATGGGATGGGATGGGATGGCATGGCATGGGATCCCTGGGATGAGATGGGCTGGGATGGGATCCCTGGGATGGGATGGGATGGGATGGGATGGGATGGGATGGGATCCCTGGGATGGGATAGGATCCCTGGGATCCCTGCGCTGGGATGGGATGGGACGGGATGGGATGGGTTTGCATGGGATGGGATCCCTGGGATGGGATGGGATGGGATGGGATGGGATGGGATGGGATGGGATGGCATGGCATGGCATGGGATCCCTGGGATGAGATGGGCTGGGATGGGATCCCTGGGATGGGATGGGATGGGAATGGGATAGGATGGGATGGATTGCGATGGGATGGGATGGGATCCCTGGAATGGGATGGGATCCCTGGGATGGGATGGGATGGTATCCCTGGGATGGGATTGGTTGGAATGGGATCCCTGGGATGGGATGGAATACCTGGCATGAGATAGCAGGGATGATTGGGATGGGATGGGATGGGACGGGATGGGATGGGATGGGATGGGATGGGATCCCTGGGATGGTATGTGATCCCTGGGATGGGATCCCTGGGATGGGATCCATGGGATGGGATGGGTTGGGATGGGTTGGGAACCGTTTGATGGGATCTTATGGGATCCCTGTGATGAGATGGGATGGGATTGGATCCCTGGGATGGGATGAGATGGGATCCTAGGGATGGGATCCCTGGAATGTGACCCCTCGTATGGGATGGGATCCCTGGGATGGGATGGAATCCCTGGGATGGGATCCCTGGGATGGGATGGGATGGGATGGGATGGAATGGGATGGGAAGGGATGGGATGGGCTGGGAAGGGATGGGATGGGATCCCTGGGATGGGATGGGATCCCTGGGACGGCATGGGATGGGATGGGATGGGTTGGGATGGGATGGGATGGGATGGGATGGGATGGGATGGGATGGAATGGAATGGAATGGGATGGGATGGGGTGGGATGGGATTGGATGGGATGGGATGCGATCCCTGGGATGGGATGGGATGGGATGGGATGGGATGGGATGGGATGGTACGGCATTTGATGGGATGGGATGGGATGGGATGGGATCCCTGGGATGGGATCCGTGGGATGGGATGGGATGGGATCCCTGGATTGGGATGGGATCCCTGGGATGGGATCCCGGGGATGGGATGGGATGGGATGGGATGGGATGGGATCCCTGGGATGGAATGGGATGGGATAGGATACCTGGGATGGGAACAGATGGGATAGGATCCCTGGGATGGGATGGAATCCCTGGGATGGGATGGGATAGCTGGGATGAGATGGGATCCCTGGGATGGGATGGGTTGGATCCCTGGGATGGGATAGGATGGGATCCCTGGGATGGGATGGGATGGCATCCTTGGGATGGAATTGGTTGGGATGGGATACCTGGGATGGGTTCGGATGGGATTGGATGGGATGGGATCCCTGGAATGGGATGGGATCCCTGGGATGGGATGGGATCCGTGGGATGGGATGGGATGGGATCCCTGGGATGGGATGGGATCCCTGGGATGGGATCTCTGGTATGGGTTGGGATCCCTGGGATTGGATCCCTGGGATGGGATCCCTGGAATGGGATGGGATCGCTGGAAAGGGAAGGGATGGGATTCCTGGGTTGGGAATGGATGGGATCCCTAGGATGGGATGGGATGGGATGGGATGGGATGGGATGGGATGGGATGGGATGGGATGGGAGGGAATGGGATAGGATGGGATGGGATGGGATGGGTTTGGATGGGATGGCATGGCATGGGATCCCTGGGATGAGATGGGCTGGGATGGGATCCCTGGGATGGGATGGGATGGGATGGGATGGGATGGGATGGGATTCGAATGGGATAGGATGGGATGGGTTGGGATAGGATGGGATGGGTTGGGATCGGATGGGATGGGATGGGATGGGATGGGATCCCTGGGATGGGATCCCTGGGATGGGATGGGATCCCTGGGATGGGATGGGATGGTATCCCTGGGATGGAATTGGTTGGGATGGGATCCCTGGGATGGGATGGAATACCTGGCATGAGATAGCAGGGATGATATGGGATGGGATGGGATGGGATGGGATGGGATGGGATGGGATGGGATGGGATGGGATCCCTGCTATGGGATGGGATGGGATCCCTGCTATGGGATGGGATGGGACCCCTGCGCTGGGATGGGATGGGATCCCTAGGATGGGATGCCTGGGATGGGATCCATGGGATGGGATGGGTTGGGATGGGTTGGGAACGGTTTGATGGGATCTTATGGGATCCCTGGGATGAGATGGGGTGGGATTGGATCCCTGGGATGGGATGAGATGGGATCCTAGGGATGGGATCCCTGGAATGTGATCCCTCGTATGGGATGGGGTCCCTGGGATGGAATGGAATCCCTGGGATGGGATGGGATGGGTTTGGATGGGATGGGATCTCTGGGATGGGATGGGATGGGATGGGATGGCATGGCATGGCATGGGATCCCTGGGATGAGATGGGCTGTGATGGGATCCCTGGGATGGGATGGGATGGGATGGGATGGGATGGGATGGGATGGGATGGGATGGGATGGCATGGGATGGGATGGAATGGGATGGGATGGGATGGGATGGGATGGGATGGGAATGGGATAGGATGGGATGGGTTCGGATGGGATCCATGGGATGGGATGGGATCCCTGGGATGGGATGGGATGGGATGGGATGGGATGGGATGGGATGGGATGGCATGGGATGGGATGGGTTGGGATGGGATAGGATCCCTGGGATGGGATGGGATGGGATCCCTGCTATGGGATGGGATGGGATCCCTGCTATGGGATGGGATGGGACCCCTGCGCTGGGATGGGATGGGATCCCTGGGATGGGATACCTGGGATGGGTTCGGATGGGATTGGATGGGATGGGATGGGATCCCTGGGATGGGTTGGGATCCCTGGGATGGAATGTGTTCACTGGGATGGGATGGGACGGGTTTGGATGTGATGGGATCCCTGGGATGGGATGGGATGGCATGGCATGGGATCCCTGGGATGAGATGGGATGGGATGGGATGGGATTGGATGGGATGGGAACCCTGGGATGGGATGGGATGGGATGGCATGGCATGGGATCCCTGGGATGAGATGGGCTGGGATGGGATCCCTGGGATGGGATGGGATGGGATGGGATGGGATGGGATGGGATGGGATGGGATGGGATGGGATCCCTGGGATGGGATAGGATCCCTGGGATCCCTGCGCTGGGATGGGATGGGACGGGATGGGATGGGTTTGCATGGGATGGGATCCCTGGGTTGGGATGGGATGGGATGGGATGGGATGGCATGGCATGGGATCCCTGGGATGAGATGGGCTGGGATGGGATCCCTGGGATGGGATGGGATGGGAATGGGATAGGATGGGATGGATTGCGATGGGATGGGATGGGATCCCTGGAATGGGATGGGATCCCAGGGATGGGATGGGATGGTATCCCTGGGATGGGATTGGTTGGAATGGGATCCCTGGGATGGGATGGAATACCTGGCATGAGATAGCAGGGATGATTGGGATGGGATGGGATGGGACGGGATGGGATGGGATGGGATGGGATGGGATGGGATCCCTGGGATGGTATGTGATCCCTGGGATGGGATCCCTGGGATGGGATCCATGGGATGGGATGGGTTGGGATGGGTTGGGAACCGTTTGATGGGATCTTATGGGATCCCTGTGATGAGATGGGATGGGATTGGATCCCTGGGATGGGATGAGATGGGATCCTAGGGATGGGATCCCTGGAATGTGACCCCTCGTATGGGATGGGATCCCTGGGATGGGATGGAATCCCTGGGATGGGATCCCTGGGATGGGATGGGATGGGATGGGATGGGATGGGATGGGATGGAATGGGATGGGAAGGGATGGGATGGGCTGGGAAGGGATGGGATGGGATCCCTGGGATGGGATGGGATCCCTGGGACGGCATGGGATGGGATGGGATGGGTTGGGATGGGATGGGATGGGATGGGATGGGATGGGATGGGATGGGATGGAATGGAATGGAATGGGATGGGATGGGGTGGGATGGGATTGGATGGGATGGGATGCGATCCCTGGGATGGGATGGGATGGGATGGGATGGGATGGGATGGTACGGCATTTGATGGGATGGGATGGGATGGGATGGGATGGGATCCCTGGGATGGGATCCCTGGGATGGGATGGGATGGGATCCCTGGATTGGGATGGGATCCCTGGGATGGGATCCCGGGGATGGGATGGGATGGGATGGGATGGGATGGGATCCCTGGGATGGAATGGGATGGGATAGGATACCTGGGATGGGAACAGATGGGATAGGATCCCTGGGATGGGATGGAATCCCTGGGATGGGATGGGATAGCTGGGATGAGATGGGATCCCTGGGATGGGATGGGTTGGATCCCTGGGATGGGATAGGATCCCTGGGATCCCTGCGCTGGGATGGGATGGGATGGGATGGGTTTGGATGGGATGGGATCCCTGGGATGGGATGGGATCCCTGGGATGGGATGGGATGGTATCCCTGGGATGGGTTGGGATCCCTGGGATGGGATGTGTTCACTGGGATGGGATGGGATGGGTTTGGATGGGATGGGATCCCTGGGATGGGATGGGATGGCATGGCATGGGATCCCTGGGATGAGATGGGATGGGATGGGATGGGTTTGGATGGGATGGGAACCCTGGGATGGGATGGGATGGGATGGGATGGGATGGGATGGGATGGGATGGGATGGCATGGCATGGGATCCCTGGGATGAGATGGGCTGTGATGGGATCCCTGGGATGGGTTGGGACGGGATGGGATGGGATCCCTGGGATGGGATAGGATCCCTGGGATCCCTGCGCTGGGATGGGATGGGACGGGATGGGATGGGTTTGGATGGGATGGGATCCCTGGGATGGGATGGGATGGGATGGGATGGGATGGGATGGCATGGCATGGGATCCCTGGGATGAGATGGGCTGGGATGGGATCCCTGGGATGGGATGGGATGGGATGGGATGGGATGGGAATGGGATAGGATGGGATGGATTGCGATGGGATGGGATGGGATCCCTGGAATGGGATGGGATCCCTGGGATGGGATGGGATGGTATCCCTGGGATGGGATTGGTTGGAATGGGATCCCTGGGATGGGATGGAATACCTGGCATGAGATAGCAGGGATGATTGGGATGGGATGGGATGGGACGGGATGGGATGGGATGGGATGGGATGGGATGGGATGGGATGGGATGGGATGGGATGGGATCCCTGGGATGGTATGTGATCCCTGGGATGGGATCCCTGGGATGGGATCCATGGGATGGGATGGGTTGGGATGGGTTGGGAACGGTTTGATGGGATCTTATGGGATCCCTGTGATGAGATGGGATGGGATTGGATCCCTGGGATGGGATGAGATGGGACCCTAGGGATGGGATCCCTGGAATGTGACCCCTCGTATGGGATGGGATCCCTGGGATGGGATGGAATCCCTGGGATGGGATCCCTGGGATGGGATGGGATGGGATGGGATGGAATGGGATGGGAAGGGATGGCATGGGCTGGGAAGGGATGGGATGGGATCCCTGGGATGGGATGGGATTCCTGGGACGGCATGGGATGGGATGGGATGGGTTGGGATGGGATGGGATTGGATGGGATGGGATGCGATCCCTGGGATGGGATGGGATGGGATGGGATGGGATGGGATGGGATGGTACGGCATTTGATGGGATGGGATGGGATGGGATGGGATGGGATGGGATGGGATCCCTGGGATGGGATCCCTGGGATGGGATGGGATGGGATCCCTGGATTGGGATGGGATCCCTGGGATGGGATCCCGGGGATGGGATGGGGTGGGATGGGATCCCTGGGATGGGATGGGATACCTGGGATTGGATGGGATCCCTGGGATGGGATGGGATCCGTGGGATGGGATGGGATGGGATGGGATCTCTGGGATGGGATCCCTGGGATGGGATGGGATCTCTGGTATGGGTTGGGATCCCTGGGATTGGATCCCTGGGACGGGATGGGATCCCTGGAATGGGAGGGGATCCCTGGAAAGGGAAGGGATGGGATTCCTGGGTTGGGAATGGATTGGATCCCTTGGATGGAACGGGATGGGATAGGATACCTGGGATGGGAACAGATGGGATAGGATCCCTGGGATGGGATGGAATCCCTGGGATGGGATGGGATAGCTGGGATGAGATGGGATCCCTGGGATGGGATGGGTTGGGATCCCTGGGATGGGATAGGATCCCTGGGATCCCTGCGCTGGGATGGGATGGGATGGGTTTGGATGGGATGGGATCCCTGGGATGGGATGGGATGCCTGGGATGGGATGGGATCCCTTGAAAGGGAAGGGATGGGATTCCAGGGTTGGGAATGGATGGGATCCCTTGGATGGGACGGGATGGGATGGGATGGGATGGGATGGGATGAGATGGGATGGGAATGGGATAGGATGGGATGGGATGGGATGGGTTTGGATGGGAATGGGATAGGATGGGATGGGATGGGATGGGATGGGATGGGATGGGATGGGATGGGATGGGTTTGGATGGGATGGGATCCCTGGGATGGGATGGGATGGGATGGGATCTCTGGGATGGGATCCCTGGGATGGGATGGGATCTCTGGTATGGGTTGGGATCCCTGGGATTGGATCCCTGGGACGGGATGGGGTCCCTGGCATGGGAGGGGATCCCTGGAAAGGGAAGGGATGGGATTCCTGGGTTGGGAATGGATTGGATCCCTTGGATGGAACGGGATGGGTTATGATACCTGGGATGGGAACGGATGGGATAGGATCCCTGGGATGGGATGGAATCCCTGGGATGGGATGGGATAGCTGGGATGAGATGGGATCCCTGGGATGGGATGGGTTGGGATCCCTGGGATGGGATGGAATCCCTGGGATGGGATCCCGGGGATGGGAATGGATGGGATCCCTTGGATGGGACGGGATGGGATGGGATGGGATGGGATGGGATGGGAATGGGATAGGATGGGATGGGATGGGATGGGATGGGTTTGGATGGGATGGGATCCCTGGGATGGGATGGGATGGGACGGGAATGGGATAGGATTGGATGGGTTGGGATGGGATGGGATGGGATCCCTGGGATGGGATGGGATCCCTGGGATGGGATGGGATGGTATCCCTGGGATGGGATTGGTTGGGGTGGGATCCCTGGGATGGGATGGAATACCTGGCATGAGATAGCAGGGATGATATGGGATGGGATGGGATGGGATGGGATGGGATGGGATGGGATGGGATGGGATCCCTGCTATGGGATGGGATGGGATCCCTGCTATGGGATGGGATGGGATCCCTGGGTTGGGATACTTGGGATGGGTTCGGATGGTATTGGATGGGATGGGATGGGATCCCTGGGATGGGATGGAATCCCTGGAATGGGATGGGATGGGATTCCTGGGATGGGATGGGATCCCTGGAATGGGATTCCTGGGATGGGATGGGATCCCTGGGTTGGGATCGAATCCCTGGGATGGCATCCGTGAGATGGGATGGGATCTCTGACATGGGATCCCTGGCATGGGATGTGATCCCTGGGATGAGATGGGATGGGATGGAATGGAATTGGATCCCTGGGATGGGATGGGATCCCTGGGATGTTATCCCTGGGATGGGTTGTTATCCCTGGGATGGGATGGGATGGGAAGGGATGGGAGGGCATGAGATCCCTGGGATTGGATCCCTGGGATGGGATCCCTGGGATGGGATCCATGGGATGGGATGGGTTGGGAACCGTTTGATGCGATCTTATGGGATCCCTGGGATGAGATGGGATGGGATTGGATCCCTGGGATGGGATGAGATGGGATCCTAGGGATGGGATCCCTGGAATGTGATCCCTCGTATGGGATGGGATCCCTGGGATGGGATGGAATCCCTGGGATGGGATCCCGGGGATGGGATCCCTGGGATGGGATCCCTGGGATGGGATCCCTGGGATGGGATGGGATGGGATGGGATGGGATGGGATGGGATGGGAAGGGATGGGATGGGCTGGGAAGGGATGGGATGGGATCCCTGGGATGGGATGGGATCCCTGGGACGGCATGGGATGGGATGCGATGGGATGGGTTGGGATGGGATGGGATGGGATGGGATGGGATGTGTTGGGATGGGAGGGTATCCCTGGGATGGGATGGGATGGGATGGGATCCCTGGGTTGGGATGGGATCCATGGGATGGGATGGGATGGGATGGGATGGGATGGGATGGGATGGGATGGGATGGGATGGGATGGGATCCCTGGGATGGGAGGGGATCCCTGGGATGGGATGGGATGGGATGGGATGGGATGGGATGGGATGGGATGGAAGGGGATGGGATGGGATGGGATGAGATGGGATAGGATGGGATCCATGGGATGGGATGTGTTGGGATGGGAGGGTATCCCAGGGATGGGATGGGATGGGATGGGATCCCTGGGTTGGGATGGGATCCCTGGGTTGGGATGGGATCCATGGGATGGGATGGGATGGGATGGGATGGGATGGGATGGGATGGGATGGGATGGGATGGAATGGGATGGGATGGGATGGGATGAGATGGGATAGGATGGGATCCATGGGATGGGATGTGATGGGATGGGATGGGATCCCTGGGATGGGATGGGATCCCTGGGATGGGATCTCTGGGATGGGATCCCAGGGATGGGATCCCTGGGATAAGATGGGATCTCTGCGATGGGATGGGATGGGATGTTATCCCTGGGATGGGATCTCTGGGATGGGATGGGATGGGATGGGATGGGATGGGATCCCTGGGATGGGAGGGGATCCATGGGATGGGATGTGATGGGATGGGATGGGATCCCTGGGATGGGATGGGATCCCAGGGATGGGATCCCTGGGATGGGATGGGATCTCTGCGATGGGATGGGATGGGATGTTACCCGTCGGATGGGATCTCTGGGATGGGATGGGATGGGATGGGATGGGACGGGATGGGTTGGGATACGTTGGGAAGGGATGGGATCCCTGGGATGAGATGGGATGGGGTGCCATCCCTGGGATGAGATGGGATGGTATGGGATCCCTGAGATGGGATGGGATGGGATTCCTGGGATGGGATGGGATAGGATGGGATCCCTGAGATGGGATGGGATCCCTGGGATGGGATCACTGGGATGTGATGGGATGGGATGGGATGGGATGGAATGGGATGGAATGGGATGAGATGGGATGGGATGGGATGGGATGGGATCCCTGGGATGGGATGGGATCCCTGGGATGGGGTCCCTGGGATGGGATGGGATGGGATCCCTACGATGGGATGGGATCCCTGCGATGGGATGGGATGGGATGGGATCCCTGGGATGGGATCCCTGGGGTGGGATTGGATGGGATGGGATGGGATGGGATCCATGGGATGGGATGGGATGGGATCCCTGGGATGGGATGGGATCCCTGGGATGGGGTCCCTGGGATGGGATGGGATGGGATCCCTACGATGGGATGGGATCCCTGCGATGGGGTGGGATGGGATCCCTGGGATGGGATCCCTGGGATGGGATGGGATGGGATGGGATGGGATGGGATGGGATGGGATGGGATGGGATGAGATGGGATAGGATGGGATCCATGGGATGGGATGTGATGGGATGGGATGGGATCCCTGGGATGGGATGGGATCCCAGGGATGGGATCTCTGGAATGGGATGGGATGGGATGGGACGGGATGGGATGGGATGGGATGGGATGGGATGGGACGGGACGGGATGGGATAGGTTGGGATGAGATGGGATCCCTGGGATGGGATGGGATGGGATGCGATCCCTGGGCTGAGATGGGTTGGGATGGATGGGATCCCTGAAATGGGATGGGATGGGATCCCGCGTATGGGATGCCTGGGATGGGATTGGGTGGGATGGGATGGGATGGGATGGAATGGGATCCCTGCGATGAAATGGGATGCGATTGGATGACTGGGATTGGATGGGATGGCATCCCTGGGTTGGGATCCCTGGAATGTGATCCCTCGTATGGGATGGCATCCCTGGAATGGGATGGAATCTCTGGGATGGGATCCCTGGGATGGGATGGGATACCTGGGATGGGATCCCTGGGATTGATGGGATGGGATGGGATGGGATGGGATGGGATGGCATCCCTGGGATGGGAGGGGATCCGTGGGATAAGATGGGATGGGATGGGATGGGATGGGATTGGATGGGATGGGATGGGATCCCTGGGATGGGAGGGGATCCCTGGGATGGGATGGGATGGGATGGGATGGGATGGGATGAAATGGGATGGGAGGGTATCCCTGGGTTGGGATGGGATCCATGGGATGGGATGGGATGGGATCCCTGGGATGGGAGGGGATCCCTGGGATGGGATGGGATGGGATGGGATGGGATTGGATGGGATGGGATGGGATCCCTGGGATGGGATGGGATGGGATGGGATGGGATGGGATGTGTTGGGATGGGAGGGCATCCCAGGGATGGGATGGGATGGGATGGGATCCCTGGGTTGGGATGGGATCCATGGGATGGGATGGGATGGGATGGGATGGGATGGGATCCCTGGGATGGGATGGGATCCCTGGGATGGGATCCCTGGGTTGGGATGGGATCCCCGGGATGGGATCTCTGGGATGGGATGGGATGGGACGGGATGGGATGGGATAGGTTGGGATGGGATGGGATCCCTGAGATGGGATGGGATGGGATGGGATGGGATGTGATCCCTGGGATGGGATGGGATGGGATGGGATGGGATGGGATGGGATGGGATGGGATCCCAGGGATGGGATGCCTGGGATGGGATCCCTGGGATGGGATGGGCTGGGATCTCTGGGATAGGATGGGATCCCAGGGTTGGGATCGGATCCCTGGGATGGGATTCCTGGGATGGGATGCGATCCCTGGGATGGGATCCCTGGAATGAGATGTGATCCCTGACATGGGATGGGATGGGATGGGACCCCTGGGATGGGATGGGATGAGATCCCTGGGATGGGATGGGATGGGATAGGATGGGATAGGTTGGGATGGGATCCCTGCGATGAAATGGGATGGGATTGGATGCCTGGGATTGGATGGGATGGGATCCCTGGGTTGGGATCCCTGGAATGTGATCCCTCGTATGGGATGGCATCCCTGGGATGGGATGGCATCCCTGGGATGGAATCCCTGGGATGGGATGGGATACCTGGGATGGGATGGGATGGGATGGGATGGGATGGGATCCCTGGGATGGGAGGGGATCCCTGGGATGGGATGGGGTGGGATGGGATGGGATGGGATGGGATGGGATGCGATGGGATGGGATGGGATTGGGTGGGATGGGATGGGATGGGGTGGGATCCCTGGGATGGGATGGGATGGGATCCCTGGGATGGGATGGGATGGGATGGGATGGGATGGGATGGAATGGGATCCCTGCGATGAAATGGGATGCGATTGGATGACTGGGATTGGATGGGATGGCATCCCTGGGTTGGGATCCCTGGAATGTGATCCCTCGTATGGGATGGCATCCCTGGAATGGGATGGAATCTCTGGGATGGGATCCCTGGGATGGGATGGGATACCTGGGATGGGATCCCTGGGATTGATGGGATGGGATGGGATGGGATGGGATGGGATGGGATGGCATCCCTGGGATGGGAGGGGATCCGTGGGATAAGATGGGATGGGATGGGATGGGATGGGATTGGATGGGATGGGATGGGATCCCTGGGATGGGAGGGGATCCCTGGGATGGGATGGGATGGGATGGGATGGGATGGGATGGGATGGGATGAAATGGGATGGGAGGGTATCCCTGGGTTGGGATGGGATCCATGGGATGGGATGGGATGGGATCCCTGGGATGGGAGGGGATCCCTGGGATGGGATGGGATGGGATGGGATGGGATTGGATGGGATGGGATGGGATCCCTGGGATGGGATGGGATGGGATGGGATGGGATGGGATGTGTTGGGATGGGAGGGCATCCCAGGGATGGGATGGGATGGGATGGGATCCCTGGGTTGGGATGGGATCCATGGGATGGGATGGGATGGGATGGGATGGGATCCCTGGGATGGGATGGGATCCCTGGGATGGGATCCCTGGGTTGGGATGGGATCCCCGGGATGGGATCTCTGGGATGGGATGGGATGGGACGGGATGGGATGGGATAGGTTGGGATGGGATGGGATCCCTGAGATGGGATGGGATGGGATGGGATGGGATGTGATCCCTGGGATGGGATGGGATGGGATGGGATGGGATGGGATGGGATCCCAGGGATGGGATGCCTGGGATGGGATCCCTGGGATGGGATGGGCTGGGATCTCTGGGATAGGATGGGATCCCAGGGTTGGGATCGGATCCCTGGGATGGGATTCCTGGGATGGGATGCGATCCCTGGGATGGGATCCCTGGAATGAGATGTGATCCCTGACATGGGATGGGATGGGATGGGACCCCTGGGATGGGATGGGATGAGATCCCTGGGATGGGATGGGATGGGATAGGATGGGATAGGTTGGGATGGGATCCCTGCGATGAAATGGGATGGGATTGGATGCCTGGGATTGGATGGGATGGGATCCCTGGGTTGGGATCCCTGGAATGTGATCCCTCGTATGGGATGGCATCCCTGGGATGGGATGGCATCCCTGGGATGGAATCCCTGGGATGGGATGGGATACCTGGGATGGGATGGGATGGGATGGGATGGGATCCCTGGGATGGGAGGGGATCCCTGGGATGGGATGGGGTGGGATGGGATGGGATGGGATGGGATGGGATGCGATGGGATGGGATGGGATGGGATGGGATGGGATGGGATGAGATGGGATAGGATGGGATCCATGGGATGGGATGTGATGGGATGGGATCCCTGGGATGGGATGGGATCCCTGGGATGGGATCTCTGGGATGGGGTGGGATCCCAGGGATTGGATCCCTGGGATAAGATGGGATCTCTGCGATGGGATGGGATGGGATGTTATCCCTGGGATGGGATCTCTGGGATGGGATGCGATGGGATGGGATGGGAAGGGATGGGATGGGATGGGATGGGATGGGATGGGATGGGATGGGATGGGATGGGACGGGACGGGATGGGATAGGTTGGGATGAGATGGGATCCCTGGGATGGGATGGGATGCGATCCCTGGGCTGAGATGGGTTGGGATGGATGGGATCCCTTGAATGGGATGGGATGGGATCCCCCGTATGGGATGCCTGGGATGGGATTGGGTGGGATGGGATGGGATGGGGTGGGATCCCTGGGATGGGATGGGATGGGATCCCTGGGATGGGATGGGATGGGATGGGATGGGATGGGATGGGATGGGATCCCTGAGATGAAATGGGATGCGATTGGATGACTGGGATTGGATGGGATGGCATCCCAGGAACGGGATGGAATCCCTGGGATGGGATCCCTGGGATGGGATGGGATACCTGGGATGGGATCCCTGGGATTGATGGGATGGGATGGGATTTGATGGGATGGGATGGGATGGGATCCCTGGGATGGGATCCCTGGGATGGGAGGGGATCCCTGGGATGCGATGGGATGGGGTGCCATCCCTGGGATGAGATGGGATGGGATGGGATCCCTGAGATGGGATGGGATGGGATGTGATCCCTGGGATGGGATGGGATGGGATGCGATGGGATGGGATGGGATGGGATCCTTGAGATGGGATGGGATCCCTGGGATGGGATCACTGGGATGTGATGGGATGGGATGGGATGGAATGGGATGGAATGGGATGGGATGGGATGGGATGGGATGGGATGGGATCCCTCGGATGGGATGGGATCCCTGGGATGGGGTCCCTGGGATGGGATGGGATGGGATCCCTATGATGGGATGGGATCCCTGCGATGGGATGGGATGGGATCCCTGGGATGGGATCCCTGGGATGGGATTGGATGGGATGGGATGGGATGGGATGGGATCCATGGGATGGGATGGGATGGGATCCCTGGGATTGGATGGGATCCCTGGGATGGGGTCCCTGGGATGGGATGGGATCCCTGGGATTGGATGGGATCCCTGGGATGGGGTCCCTGGGATGGGATGGGATGGGATCCCTACGATGGGATGGGATCCCTGGGATGGGATGGTATGGGATGGGATGGGATGGGATGGGATGAGATGGGATAGGATGGGATCCATTGCATGGGATGTGATGGGATGGGATGGGATCCCTGGGATGGGATGGGATCCCTGGGATGGGATCCCTGGGATGGAATCTCTGGAATGGGATGGGATGGGACGGGATGGGATGGGCTGGGATGGGATGGGACGGGAGGGGATGGGATAGGTTGGGATGGGATGGGATCCCTGGGATGGGATGGGATGCGATCCTTGGGCTGAGATGGGATGGGATGGGATGGGATCCCTGGGATGGGAGGGGATCCCTGGGATAAGATGGGATGGGATGTGATGGGATGGGATGGGATGGGATGGGATCCCTGGGATGGGATGGGATCCCTGGGATGGGATGGGATGGGATGGGATGGGATGGGATGGGATGGGATGTGTTGGGATGGGAGGGTATCCCTGGGATGGGATGGGATGGGATGGGATGGGATCCCTGGGTTGGGATGGGATCCATGGGATGGGATGGGATGGGATGGGATGGGATGGGATGGGATGGGATGGGATGGGATGGGATGGGATCCCTGGGATGGGAGGGGATCCCTGGGATGGGATGGGATGGGATGGGATTGGATGGGATGGGATGGGATCCCTGGGATGGGAGGGGATCCCTGGGATGGGATGGGATGGGATGGGATGGGATGGGATGGGATGGGATGGGATGGGGTGGGATGGGATGTGTTGGGATGGGAGGGTATCCCAGGTATGGGATGGGATGGGATGGGATCCCTGGGTTGGGATGGGATCCATGGGATGGGATGGGATGGGATGGGATGGGATGGGATGGGATGGGATGGGATGGGATGGGATGGGATGGGATGAGATGGGATGAGATAGGATGGGATCCATGGGATCCATGGGATGGGATGGGATGGGATCCCTGGGATGGGATCCCTGGGATGGGATCTCTGGGATGGGACGGGATGGGATGGGATGGGACGGGATGGGATGGGATCCCTGGGATGGGAGGGGATCCCTGGGATGGGATGGGATGGGATGGGATGGGGTGGGATGGGATGTGTTGGCATGGGATGGTATCCCTGGGATGGGATGGGATGGGATGGGATGGGATGGGATGGGATCCATGGGATGGGATGTGATGGAATGGGATGGGATCCCTGGGATGGGATCCCAGGGATGGGATTCCTGGGATGGGATGGGATCTCTGCCATGGGATGGGATGGGATGTTATCCCTCGGATGGGATCTCTGGGATGGGATGGGATGGGATGGGATGGGTTGGGACGGGATGGGTTGGGATAGGTTGGGATGGGATGGGATCCCTGGGATGAGATGGGAAGGGGTGCCATCCCTGCGATGAGATGGGATGGTATGGGATCCCTGAGATGGGATGGGATGTGATGGGATTCCTGGCATGGGATGGGATGGGATGGGATCCCTGAGATGGGATGGGATCCCTGGGATGGGATCACTGGGATGTGATGGGATGGGATGGGATGGAATGGGATGACACGGGATGGGATGGGATGGGATGGGATGGGATGGGATGGGATGGGATCCCTGGGATGGGATGGGATCCCTGGGATGGGGTCCCTGGGATGGGATGGGATGGGATCCCTGGGATGGGATCCCTGGGGTGGGATTGGATGGGATGGGATGGGATCCATGGGATGGGATGGGATGGGATCCCTGGGATGGGATGGGACCCCTGGGATAGGGTCCCTGGGATGGGATGGGATCTCTGCGATGGGATGGGATGGGATGTTATCCCTCGGATGGGATCTCTGGGATGGGATGGGATGGGATGGGATGGGATGGGATGGGATGGGACGGGACGGGATGGGACGGGATGGGTTGGGATAGGTTGGGATGGGATGGGATCCCTGGGATGAGATGGGATGGTATGGGATCCCTGTGATGGGATGGGATGGGATGGGATCCCTGGGATGGGATCCCTGGGGTGGGATTGGATGGGATGGGATGGGATGGGATCCATGGGATGGGATGGGATGGGATCCCTGGGATGGGATGGGATCCCTGGGATGGGGTCCCTGGGATGGGATGGGATCCCTACGATGGGATGGGATCCCTGCGATGGGGTGGGATGGGATCCCTGGGATGGGATCCCTGGGATGGGATGGTATGGGATGGTATGGGATGGGATGGGATGGGATGGGATGAGATGGGATAGGATGGGATCCATGGGATGGGATGTGATGGGATGGGATGGGATCCCTGGGATGGGATGGGATCCCTGGGATGGGATCCCTGGGATGGGATCCCTGGGATGGGATCCCTGGAATGGGATGGGATGGGATGGGACGGGATGGGATGGGATGGGATGGGACGGGACGGGATGGGATAGGTTGGGATGAGATGGGATCCCTGGGATGGGATGGGATGCGATCCCTGGGCTGAGATGGCTTGGGATGCATGGGATCCCTGAAATGGGATGGGATGGGATCACGCGTATGGGATGCCTGGGATGGGATTGGGTGGGATGGGATGGGATGGGGTGGGATCCCTGGGATGGGATGGGATGGGATCCCTGGGATGGGATGGGATGGGATGGGAACCCTGCGATGAAATGGGATGCGATTGGATGACTGGGATTGGATGGGATGGCATCCCTGGGTTGGGATCCCTGGAATGTGATCCCTCGTATGGGATGGCATCCCTGGAATGGGATGGAATCTCTGGGATGGGATCCCTGGGATGGGATGGGATACCTGGGATGGGATCCCTGGGATTGATGGGATGGGATGGGATGGGATGGGATGGGATGGGATCCCTGGGATGGGAGGGGATCCCTGGGATAAGATGGGATGGGATGGGATGGGATGGGATCCCTGGGATGGGAGGGGATCCCTGGGATGGGATGGGATGGGATGGGATGGGATGGGATGGGATGGGATGGGATGGGATGGGATGGGATGGGATGGGATGAGATGGGATGAGATAGGATGGGATCCATGGGATCCATGGGATGGGATGGGATGGGATCCCTGGGATGGGATCCCTGGGATGGGATCTCTGGGATGGGACGGGATGGGATGGGATGGGACGGGATGGGATGGGATCCCTGGGATGGGAGGGGATCCCTGGGATGGGATGGGATGGGATGGGATGGGGTGGGATGGGATGTGTTGGCATGGGATGGTATCCCTGGGATGGGATGGGATGGGATGGGATGGGATGGGATGGGATCCATGGGATGGGATGTGATGGAATGGGATGGGATCCCTGGGATGGGATCCCAGGGATGGGATTCCTGGGATGGGATGGGATCTCTGCCATGGGATGGGATGGGATGTTATCCCTCGGATGGGATCTCTGGGATGGGATGGGATGGGATGGGATGGGTTGGGACGGGATGGGTTGGGATAGGTTGGGATGGGATGGGATCCCTGGGATGAGATGGGAAGGGGTGCCATCCCTGCGATGAGATGGGATGGTATGGGATCCCTGAGATGGGATGGGATGTGATGGGATTCCTGGCATGGGATGGGATGGGATGGGATCCCTGAGATGGGATGGGATCCCTGGGATGGGATCACTGGGATGTGATGGGATGGGATGGGATGGAATGGGATGACACGGGATGGGATGGGATGGGATGGGATGGGATGGGATGGGATGGGATCCCTGGGATGGGATGGGATCCCTGGGATGGGGTCCCTGGGATGGGATGGGATGGGATCCCTGGGATGGGATCCCTGGGGTGGGATTGGATGGGATGGGATGGGATCCATGGGATGGGATGGGATGGGATCCCTGGGATGGGATGGGACCCCTGGGATAGGGTCCCTGGGATGGGATGGGATCTCTGCGATGGGATGGGATGGGATGTTATCCCTCGGATGGGATCTCTGGGATGGGATGGGATGGGATGGGATGGGATGGGATGGGATGGGATGGGATGGGACGGGACGGGATGGGACGGGATGGGTTGGGATAGGTTGGGATGGGATGGGATCCCTGGGATGAGATGGGATGGTATGGGATCCCTGTGATGGGATGGGATGGGATGGGATCCCTGGGATGGGATCCCTGGGGTGGGATTGGATGGGATGGGATGGGATGGGATCCATGGGATGGGATGGGATGGGATCCCTGGGATGGGATGGGATCCCTGGGATGGGGTCCCTGGGATGGGATGGGATCCCTACGATGGGATGGGATCCCTGCGATGGGGTGGGATGGGATCCCTGGGATGGGATCCCTGGGATGGGATGGTATGGGATGGTATGGGATGGGATGGGATGGGATGGGATGAGATGGGATAGGATGGGATCCATGGGATGGGATGTGATGGGATGGGATGGGATCCCTGGGATGGGATGGGATCCCTGGGATGGGATCCCTGGGATGGGATCCCTGGGATGGGATCCCTGGAATGGGATGGGATGGGATGGGACGGGATGGGATGGGATGGGATGGGACGGGACGGGATGGGATAGGTTGGGATGAGATGGGATCCCTGGGATGGGATGGGATGCGATCCCTGGGCTGAGATGGCTTGGGATGCATGGGATCCCTGAAATGGGATGGGATGGGATCACGCGTATGGGATGCCTGGGATGGGATTGGGTGGGATGGGATGGGATGGGGTGGGATCCCTGGGATGGGATGGGATGGGATCCCTGGGATGGGATGGGATGGGATGGGAACCCTGCGATGAAATGGGATGCGATTGGATGACTGGGATTGGATGGGATGGCATCCCTGGGTTGGGATCCCTGGAATGTGATCCCTCGTATGGGATGGCATCCCTGGAATGGGATGGAATCTCTGGGATGGGATCCCTGGGATGGGATGGGATACCTGGGATGGGATCCCTGGGATTGATGGGATGGGATGGGATGGGATGGGATGGGATGGGATCCCTGGGATGGGAGGGGATCCCTGGGATAAGATGGGATGGGATGGGATGGGATGGGATCCCTGGGATGGGAGGGGATCCCTGGGATGGGATGGGATGGGATGGGATGGGATGGGATGGGATGGGATGAAATGGGATGGGAGGGTATCCCTGGGTTGGGATGGGATCCATGGGATGGGATGGGATGGGATGGGATCCCTGGGATGGGAGGGGATCCCTGGGATGGGATGGGATGGGATGGGATGGGATGGGATTGGATGGGATGGGATGGGATCCCTGGGATGGGATGGGATGGGATGGGATGGGATGGGATGGGATGGGATGGGATGGGATGGGGTGGGATGGGGTGTGTTGGGATGGGAGGGTATCCCAGGGATGGGATGGGATGGGATGGGATCCCTGGGTTGGGATGTGATCCATGGGATGGGATGGGATGGGATGGGATGGGATGGGATGGGATGGGATGGGATGGGATGGGATGGGATGGGATGGGATTGGATGGGATGAGATGGGATGGGATGGGATCCCTGGGATGGGATCCCTGGGATGGGATGGGATCCCCGGGATGGCATCCCTCGGATGGGATGGGATCTCTGCGATTGGATGGGATGGGATGTTATCCCTGGGATGGGATCTCTGGGATGGGATGGGATGGGATGGGATGGGATGGGATGGGATGGGATGGGATGGGACGGGATGGGATGGGATAGGTTGGGATGGGATGGGATCCCTGGGATGGGATGGGATGGGGTGCGATCCCTGGGAGGAGATGGGATGGGATGGGATCCCTGAGATGGGATGGGATGGGATGGGATGGGATGGGATGGGATGTGATCCCTGGGATGGGATGGGATGGGATGGGATGGGATCAGTGGGATGGGATGGGATGGGATGGGATGGGATGGGATGGGATGGGATGGGATCCCTGGGATGGGATGCCTGGGATGGGATCCCTGGGATGGGATGGGCTGGGATCTCTGGGATAGGATGGGATCCCAGGGTTGGGATAGGATCCCTGGGATGGGATCCCTGGAATGAGATGTGATCCCTGGGATGGGATGGGACCCCTGGGATGGGATGGGATGGGATGGGATGGGATGGGATGGGATGAGATCCCTGGGATGGGATGGGATGGGATGGGATGGGATGGGATAGGTTGGGATGGGATCCCTGCGATGAAATGGGATGGGATTGGATGCCTGGGATTGGATGGGATGGGATCCCTGGGTTGGGCTCCCTGGAATGTGATCCCTCGTATGGGATGGCATCCCTGGGATGGGATGGCATCCCTGGGATGGGATCCCTGGGATGGGATGGGATACCTGGGATGGGATACCTGGGATTGATGGGATGGGATGGGATGGGATGGGATGGGATGGGATGGGATGGGATGGGATGGGATGGGATGGGATGGGATGGGATGTGATGGGATGGGATGGGATGCGATCCCTGGGATGGGAGGGGATCCCTGGGATGGGATGGGATGGGATGGGATGGGATCCCTGGGATGGGAGGGGATCCCTGGGATGGGATGGGATGGGATGGGATGGGATGGGATGGGATGGGATGCGATGGGATGCGATGGGATGGGATGGGATGGGGTGGGATGGGATGTGTTGGGATGGGATGGTATCCCTGGGATGGGATGGGATGGGATGGGATGGGATGGGATGGGATGGGATGGGATGGGATCCCTGGGTTGGGATGGGATCCATGGGATGGGATGGGATGGGATGGGATGGGATGGGATGGGATGGGATGGGATGGGATGGGATGGCATGGCATGGGATGGCATGGGATGAGATGGGATAGGATGGGATCCATGAGATGGGATGTGATGGGATGGGATCCCTGGGATGGGATCTCTGGGATGGGGTGGGATCCCAGGGATGGGATGGGATGGGATGGGATGGGATGGGAAGGGATGGGATGGGATGGGATGGGATGGGATGGGATGGGATGGGATGGGATCCCTGCGATGAAATGGGATGCGATTGGATGACTGGGATTGGATGGGATGGCATCCCTGGAATGGGATGGAATCCATGGGATGGGATCCCTGGGATGGGATGGGATACCTGGGATGGGATCCCTGGGATTGATGGGATGGGATGGGATTTGATGGGATGGGATGGGATGGGATCCCTGGGATGGGAGGGGATCCCTGCGATGGGATGGGATGGGATGGTATCCCTGGAATGGGATCCCTGGGATGGGAGGGGATCCCTGGGATGGGATGGGATGGGATGGGATGGGATGGGATGGGATGGGATGGGATGGGGTGGGATGGGATGGGATGGGACGGGATGGGATGGGATAGGTTGGGATGCGATGGGATCCCTGGGATGAGATGGGATGGGGTGCCATCCCTGGGATGAGATGGGATGGGATGGGATCCCTGAGATGGGATGGGATGGGATGGGATGTGATCCCTGGGATGGGATGGGATGGGATGGGATGGGATGGGACGGGATCCTTGAGATGGGATGGGATCCCTGGGATGGGATCACTGGGATGTGATGGGATGGGATGGGATGGAATGGGATGGAATGGGATGGGATGGGATGGGATGGGATGGGATGGGATGGGATCCCTGGGATGGGATGGGATCCCTGGGATGGGGTCCCTGGGATGGGATGGGATGGGATGCCTATGATGGGATGGGATCCCTGCGATGGGATGGGATGGGATGGGATCCCTGGGATGGGATCCCTGGGATGGGATTGGATGGGATGGGATGGGATGGGATCCATGGGATGGGATGGGATGGGATCCCTGGGATGGGGTCCCTGGGATGGGATGGGATGGGATGGGATCCCTACGATGGGATGGGATCCCTGGGATGGGATGGTATGGGATGGGATGGGATGGGATGGGATGAGATGGGATAGGATGGGATCCATGGGATGGGATGTGATGGGATGGGATGGGATCCCTGGGATGGGATGGGATCCCTGGGATGGGATCCCTGGGATGGAATCTCTGGAATGGGATGGGATGGGACGGGATGGGATGGGCTGGGATGGGATGGGACGGGAGGGGATGGGACAGGTTGGGATGGGATTGGATCCCTGGGATGGGATGGGATGCGATCCCTGGGCTGAGATGGGATGGGATGGGATGGGATCCCTGGGATGGGAGGGGATCCCTGGGATAAGATGGGATGGGATGGGATGGGATGGGATTGGATGGGATGGGATGGGATCCCTGGGATGGGATGGGATGGGATGGGATGGGATGGGATGGGATGGGATGGGATGGGATGGGATGGGATGTGTTGGGATGGGAGGGTATCCCTGGGATGGGATGGGATGGGATCCCTGGGTTGGATGGGATCCCAGGGTTGGGATAGGATCCCTGGGATGGGATCCCTGGAATGAGATGTGATCCCTGGGATGGGATGGGACCCCTGGGATGGGATGGGATGGGATGGGATGGGATGGGATGGGATGAGATCCCTGGGATGGGATGGGATGGGATGGGATGGGATGGGATAGGTTGGGATGGGATCCCTGCGATGAAATGGGATGGGATTGGATGCCTGGGATTGGATGGGATGGGATCCCTGGGTTGGGCTCCCTGGAATGTGATCCCTCGTATGGGATGGCATCCCTGGGATGGGATGGCATCCCTGGGATGGGATCCCTGGGATGGGATGGGATACCTGGGATGGGATACCTGGGATTGATGGGATGGGATGGGATGGGATGGGATGGGATGGGATGGGATGGGATGGGATGGGATGGGATGGGATGGGATGTGATGGGATGGGATGGGATGCGATCCCTGGGATGGGAGGGGATCCCTGGGATGGGATGGGATGGGATGGGATGGGATCCCTGGGATGGGAGGGGATCCCTGGGATGGGATGGGATGGGATGGGATGGGATGGGATGGGATGCGATGGGATGCGATGGGATGGGATGGGATGGGGTGGGATGGGATGTGTTGGGATGGGATGGTATCCCTGGGATGGGATGGGATGGGATGGGATGGGATGGGATGGGATGGGATGGGATGGGATCCCTGGGTTGGGATGGGATCCATGGGATGGGATGGGATGGGATGGGATGGGATGGGATGGGATGGGATGGGATGGGATGGGATGGCATGGCATGGGATGGCATGGGATGAGATGGGATAGGATGGGATCCATGAGATGGGATGTGATGGGATGGGATCCCTGGGATGGGATCTCTGGGATGGGGTGGGATCCCAGGGATGGGATGGGATGGGATGGGATGGGATGGGAAGGGATGGGATGGGATGGGATGGGATGGGATGGGATGGGATGGGATGGGATCCCTGCGATGAAATGGGATGCGATTGGATGACTGGGATTGGATGGGATGGCATCCCTGGAATGGGATGGAATCCATGGGATGGGATCCCTGGGATGGGATGGGATACCTGGGATGGGATCCCTGGGATTGATGGGATGGGATGGGATTTGATGGGATGGGATGGGATGGGATCCCTGGGATGGGAGGGGATCCCTGCGATGGGATGGGATGGGATGGTATCCCTGGAATGGGATCCCTGGGATGGGAGGGGATCCCTGGGATGGGATGGGATGGGATGGGATGGGATGGGATGGGATGGGATGGGATGGGGTGGGATGGGATGGGATGGGACGGGATGGGATGGGATAGGTTGGGATGCGATGGGATCCCTGGGATGAGATGGGATGGGGTGCCATCCCTGGGATGAGATGGGATGGGATGGGATCCCTGAGATGGGATGGGATGGGATGGGATGTGATCCCTGGGATGGGATGGGATGGGATGGGATGGGATGGGACGGGATCCTTGAGATGGGATGGGATCCCTGGGATGGGATCACTGGGATGTGATGGGATGGGATGGGATGGAATGGGATGGAATGGGATGGGATGGGATGGGATGGGATGGGATGGGATGGGATCCCTGGGATGGGATGGGATCCCTGGGATGGGGTCCCTGGGATGGGATGGGATGGGATGCCTATGATGGGATGGGATCCCTGCGATGGGATGGGATGGGATGGGATCCCTGGGATGGGATCCCTGGGATGGGATTGGATGGGATGGGATGGGATGGGATCCATGGGATGGGATGGGATGGGATCCCTGGGATGGGGTCCCTGGGATGGGATGGGATGGGATGGGATCCCTACGATGGGATGGGATCCCTGGGATGGGATGGTATGGGATGGGATGGGATGGGATGGGATGAGATGGGATAGGATGGGATCCATGGGATGGGATGTGATGGGATGGGATGGGATCCCTGGGATGGGATGGGATCCCTGGGATGGGATCCCTGGGATGGAATCTCTGGAATGGGATGGGATGGGACGGGATGGGATGGGCTGGGATGGGATGGGACGGGAGGGGATGGGACAGGTTGGGATGGGATTGGATCCCTGGGATGGGATGGGATGCGATCCCTGGGCTGAGATGGGATGGGATGGGATGGGATCCCTGGGATGGGAGGGGATCCCTGGGATAAGATGGGATGGGATGGGATGGGATGGGATTGGATGGGATGGGATGGGATCCCTGGGATGGGATGGGATGGGATGGGATGGGATGGGATGGGATGGGATGGGATGGGATGGGATGGGATGTGTTGGGATGGGAGGGTATCCCTGGGATGGGATGGGATGGGATCCCTGGGTTGGATGGGATCCATGGGATGGGATGGGATGGGATGGGATGGGATGGGATGGGATGGGATGGGATGGGATGGGATGGGATCCCTGGGATGGGAGGGGATCCCTGGGATGGGATGGGATGGGATGGGATGGGATGGGATTGGATGGGATGGGATGGGATCCCTGGGATGGGAGGGGATCCCTGGGATGGGATGGGATGGGATGGGATGGGATGGGATGGGATGGGATGGGGTGGGATGGGATGTTTTGGGATGGGAGGGTATCCCAGGGATGGGATGGGATGGGATGGGATCCCTGGGTTGGGATGGGATCCATGGGATGGGATGGGATGGGATGGGATGGGATGGGATGGGATGGGATGGGATGGGATGGGATGGGATGAGATGGGATGAGATAGGATGGGATCCATGGGATGGGATGTGATGGGATGGGATGGGATCCCTGGGATGGGATGGGATCCCAGGGATGGGATCTCTGGGATGGGATGGGATCCCAGGGATGGGATCCCTGGGATAAGATGGGATCTCTGCGATGGGATGGGATGGGATGTTATCCCTGGGATGGGATCTCTGGGATGGGATGGGATGGGATGGGATGGGATGGGATGGGATGGGACGGGATGGGATGGGATCCCTGGGATGGGAGGGGATCCCTGGGATGGGTTGGGATGGGATGGGATGGGATGGGGTGGGATGGGATGTGTTGGGATGGGATGGTATCCCTGGGATGGGATGGGATGGGATGGGATGGGATGGGATGGGATCCCTGGGTTGGAATGGGATCCATGGGATGGGATGTGATGGGATGGGATGGGATCGGACGGGATGGGATGGGTTGTGATGGGATGGGATCCCTGGGATGGGATGGGATGCGATCCCTGGGATGAGATGGGATGGGGTGCGATCCCTGGGATGAGATGGGATGGGACGGGACCCCTGAGATGGGATGGGATGGGATGGGATGGGATCCCTCGGAAGGGATGGGATCCCTGGGATGGGATCACTGGGATGTGATGGGATGGGATGGGATGGGATGGGATCCCTACGATGGGATGGGATCCCTGCGACGGGATGGGATGGGATGGGATCCCTGGGATGGGATTGGATGGGATCCCTGGGATGGCATCCCTGGGATGGCATCCCTGGGATGGGATGGGACCCCTTGGATAGGATGGGATCCCAGGGTTGGGATCGGATCCCTGGGCTGGGATTGCTGGGATGGGATGCGATCCCTGGGATGGGATCCCTGGAATGAGATGTGATCCCTGCGATGGGATGGGATGGGATGGCATGGGATGCTATGGGATCCCTGGGATGGGATGGGATGGGATGTTATCCCTGGGATGGGATCTCTGGGATGGGATGGGATGGGATGGGATGGGACGGGATGGGATGGGATAGGTTGGGATGGGATGGGATCCCTGGGATGGGATGGGATGCGATCCCTGGGATGAGATGGGATGGGGTGCGATCCCTGGGATGAGATGGGATGGGATGGGATCCCTGAGATGGGATGGGACCCCTGGGATGGGGTCCC